>NC_040880.1:35375699-35684097 GCF_003676215.2 Rhopalosiphum maidis | reverse complement strand
TACTTGATTGTACCATCACTGGTGCTATCATTTGTCTTTGTACATGTCTATACTGTGGTAGAGGTTAGTTTTTTGATGTATAAATAAAAATTATAGTTATATCTATGTCCAAAATGTCTTATATTATTTTGAATTCTAGATTGTATGGACATACAGTATTTATTTGGAATCAGTTGCAATTGTACCACAATTATTTATGGTGCCAAGAACAAGTCAAGATGAATCCTTTATTTCACACTATTTATTTGCTCTAGGATCTTACAAAGCATTGTATTTACTAAATTGGATTTACCGTTATTATGAAGAACATTATTTTGATTCAATTGCAATTGTAGCTGGAACTGTGGAAACTGTCATCACATATTTTGGTTATTTTTCAATCTTCATTAGACCAAAAGTATAGTATAAATATTTATGCCTTTATTTATTCTACAGTTTAAAAATCCACTTACTATTTTATTTTATTTTTGCTTAGTACAAAAAGCATATATTTTATTTTTATTCAAATAATGTATTATTATTTTCTATCAATTAACATCTTTATAAAATTAATTTTAATTCATATCTATATAATGATTATACATCTTTACATACCTATATTGGCTATATTATTTTAATATTTTTTAAAACAATAATTCCCTATTAATATTTGCCTACTTGTAATACTTAAAAATTATTAATTAGAAAGTCATATAACACTATTGTTATTTGATATAATAAATGAATAAACACAGTAAATAAGTGATATGTTTATCATACAAGTGTGATCTTAAAAGTTTTGCTATTTTAATTTTTATGATTAATCATGATTTCCAATTCAATACATCAAAATAAGTATATTATCGTAATATAGATATTAGATAGTATACCTACCTACAACACCTAACCACCCAACTATAGATTTTAACAAGATAATATTAATGTCTAATGGAAATCTAAGGAATGACTCATATGTTAAAGCTTTAAGAGGTAAAGGATATTCCTTTAACATATGAGTCATTCCATAGATTTAACTTTTTAGTACATAATTATTAAGATTTCAAGATAAATTTAAGCTAAAAATGAGTTTTGTAAGTTAATCAATAAAATGGAAAGATTCCATCTCAATGAAGATCATTATCTAGGAAATTAAACTTAGCGTTAGTTAGAACCTTTTCAATTTAAAAATTATTCAGAATGAAAACATTCTATAATGTCATTGTGCATCTAATGTTACATTATATTCAGTGTTGTCCTGACTAGGGCTGTGAACATGGTCGAGGCACCAAGCTTTTTTTTTTTACTTAATAATTAGTGGAACTTAAAATACACCAAGCCCCCGTATAAGCGACCGAGCATACAATAGGTTTGATCAATATTTAATTTAATTATTAACATTGCTACTATATTGAAATGAAGTAGTAAAGTAAGAACTACAAACTACACAATGTAGTTTACACTATAATATATATATATATATATAGCAGGGGTCCCCAATTAATATTTTTGAAGGGCTACATTAGAGATCTAAAAGTCTTTCATGGGCCATCAGAATTCTAAGTACATATTTACATTATTTAAAAACCAATTTAACAAAAATAATAATTTACAATAATAACACATATAATATTGTCGTAAAATGTGTTATTTATTATTTGTCTGCGGGCCGCCATTTGGTGACCCATGATATATAGTATATAGGTATGTGTTAACTAAGGGCTTCTCAAAGTTTGTCATTGGTAAAAATCTAAAAAAGATTTTCTTATTTCATTAAATATACCAAACTTTACATACAATTTTAATTTTGTAATAAATATTTTTTAATAGGCTAATAATGGACCAATTCGAGTAGTTGTAACAGATGCTGCTAGTCAACTTGCTTACTCTTTGATATTCAAGATTGCTAATGGCGATGTTTTTGGAACTAAACAACAAGTAATATTACATCTTGTAGACATACCATCTGCTATGGAAATTCTTGAAGGTGTATGCATGGAAATTGAAGATCTAGCTTTACCTTTAGTCAAAGGTTTGAAAAGTTTGAATGTAATGTATAAAAATGTTAATAGAAATTTACATTTATTTAGGTTGTGTGAAAACAACTAAATTAGAAGAAGCATTTAAGGATGTTGATGCTGCTTTCTTATTAGACACAATGCCAGATAGTGGAAGTAAAGAAAAAAAAGACTTTCTGTCATCTAATGTGAAGATTTTCAAATTACTAGGTGGCGCTTTAGATAAATATGCAAAGAAAGATGTTAAAGTTTTAGTGATTGGAAATTCAGCCAACACTAATGCTTTAATATGCTCTTTACACGCTCCTTCCATACCCAAGAAAAACTTTACCGCAATGACAAGACTTGCTCAAAATCGGTATATAACTTAGTAAATATTACACAAATAAATTATAATATAATTGTTAATTTAAAATAAATATTGCAGAGTCCAGTCTGCTATTGCTATATATCTTAGACTAAGTGTAAGTAATATAAAAAATGTTACAATCTGGGGTAATCAATCATCAACTCAATTTCCAGATGTTTTTAATGCATCAGTACAATTACGTGACAGCTCAAAAAGTGTATATGACACCATAAAGGATACACAATGGCTTGAAAAAGATTTTATTAAGGTAAAAAAAAATATTGCATTTTGGTAATTTAATACTTATTATTATTTAATTCAAGTAAATACTTGAATTATAAAATAAGTTAAAATCAAATGCATTAGTATATTCATTACAAAGGCTCAGAGGTTATAAAAGCTTAAACAGACAAAATATAAACAAAACAAAAGATATTTAATTCCAAAAAAAGATTTGTGTAGTAAGAAAATCAAAAGAAAATTTATAAACAATGAGAATTAAATCTCCATTCATTATTTAAAATTTTATTTTATTTTTTACAATTTTAATCATTAATGGGTGGACTTGTAATTTGTTTCAACCATTAAATATATTAGACCTATGTAAAAACAATGTAGCAAAAAAGTATATTATAAATGCATAAACTTAATAACACCGATAATAAGTTAAAAAATATCTTAATATTTTTAATAATAACATAAGTAATAATATTTAGTTCAATTTTAGATTATTCAAAGTAGAGAGGCAGCTGTCATCCAAGCTAAAAAGAATTCATCAGCTATGTCTGCTGCTAAAGCAGCTGTTGATCACATGCATGATTGGTGGTTTGGAACTTCGAATGGAACCTGGGTTTCAATGGGAGTTATATCTGATGGTTCATATGGTGTGCCCAAAGATTTGATTTACTCTATGCCAGTAACTATTTATAAAAAACAATGGAGAATTGTGCAGGTATAGCAATATCGAGAAATGTAATTAATTTTGGATATAATAAAATTAATTAAACAATTTTTAAAGGGTTTAAAAATAACTAATTTTGCAAAGAAAAAATTGGATTTGACTACTGAAGAACTATTGCATGAAAAAGAAGAAGCTTTGGAAATTTGCAATCTTTGTTGTGTATAACTTTTGGCTCAAAAATCTGGATAGACTGCTATAGGTATTCAGACATAACTTTTAACAACAAATATGATTTTTACCATTTTCGGATAATTTTCTTATCTCATAAGCAGTAATGTAAATTGTCACCTTGGTTACAATAATATTGGTATCAATGTAAACCATTTAATTTTATTAATTTTGATGTTTTAAAAATCAGTTGCTAAAAATATGAGAGAAAATACTAGAGCAAAAAACAATGATTGTAATTTGATCTACCAATCAGTAGTGTACTATTTTTGATATTAACATTCGTATTTTTAAATATTTTATTATCATTATCTAAAAATGGTTAAACAGAAATAATTAATATTATATTAAGAACAAATTTTCCTTGATCGACCAAATGTTAATTTATATATATAAAAAAAAACATATACATATGTATATATAAAGTGTGGTTATTATGATTTATTCAATTTTTTGCCTAGTGAAAGTTGTTGGCCAATCTGGAACATAATTTTCATTTATATAATTTTCCCTTGTCTGTGAAAGTATGTTCAAATTATTTGTACTTCCAAATATTGATCCTATTAACAAAGAACCACATTTTAATGATTAATTCTTTAAAATATGTTTATTTATTTACCTCCAAGCCACGCAATGTAATTTTCATACGCAGGTGCAATATGAAATTTGAATTTTGTGATTTTTAAGTTGTTATATTTGGAAGACTTAAGCTTTTCTAAGAGTTCTTCTTTTAATCTTGACATAAAACCTTTAGCCATTACTGTACCACCTATAAGAACAATATTTTCTGCAAGCTTTAATCGCATATCCACATTACTCTGCAATTAAAAATAATTAAATTATTTCAGAACATTTTGTTATAAGATCAAAATATAGTTGACAAACATTAATTATGGTTTCAAGTATCATGGTAGTAATAGACATTTCATCAATATTTTCTTCGAATAACACATCATGGACTGTTTCTCTGACATCTCCTGATATTGTTATGGATCTTTCTCCATTTATATGATATTCAACATCAGTAGTTTTTGGTTCAACATTTTGACCTGTAGCTAGTATTTTGCTGCGTTTTAATGTAGTCACAAAACATGTTCTGGCTGAGAACAAATTATACCAATTAAATTAATTGATTAATACAAAATTAAATATTATAAAATTAATAAAAAAATATATTTATCTGCCACCTTTAATATCTTCAGCAATACTGTCGATCGATTCATCAGGAGATAATTGACCCATATCAATACGAGTTTTGATTTGGTTTTCTACCTCTTGCCCTGCCAATGCCATTGCTTGCCATAGTCGTAAAACGGGTACTCCTTCACATACTGGTATAAGAATAGCTTCCTTGTATCCTACATCAAGTACTAAACCGGTGGAAATTCCAAGTGTGAATAAAGAAGCACAATGTGATGGAACAAAACATAGTGATGCAACCTGCATTAAAGCATTATATTTTATCATGTCATTATGTTGTAAATATAATAGTACCTTACTTCATAAGTAATGAACAACACTTTAGCAAGAATTTCTTTAAACGTTGTTGGTGATAACAATGATTCAACAATTATTACTTTTTTATCCTTAGGTGCCACAAGTGCATATCTAGCAAATAAAAACAATTTTGTTGTTTTTCTAGTTTATAATAGGTTCATATCATTAAAAAATGTTAAAATACTTTACTTGTAAAATAACATATGTATGAAATTTGTTAAAGCTAAAGTAAGTGTTTGTACATCTTTACATTTATATATATCAGGAATGGGTATACCATCTATTTCACAACAAGTAGGTATGATACATCTAGGTGAATGTTCAGTAGCAAATCCAAATCTGAAAAATGTCAAAATTCATGCATTTGTACTTGATTAGACTATGTGAAATATGAATACAACAAATAGGCGGGGATATATATCAGAATTAACCTGAAACCCATAATATTCTTAAAAAGTCAAACAACTGAAATACATATGATCTGAATTTTTTTTTCCATATCACCAAAATCAACTGAAACCCGAATTAAAACATTTTGATTAACCCAATACACAAATAATTTCTTACAAATTGTAGGTGCAAATATTAGGTTGGTTTTGTAAATAGTTAAAAGGAGTGAGATATAAATATATGTTGTGATATTTCAGTTATAATAATATGAGTTAAGTAATTATGCGAGAATAATATATACATCATCTAAATTTTAAACTTTGATTGAAATTATAAAAAAATTCACACTCACTTTGTGTACTTAGTTCCAATATCGATAACTATACATTGTTTTTCGGGTAAAAAGTCCGAATCGATTTTCATCGTTTTAACGAATACGACAATATTGTATTTGAATAGCAAGACTAAAAGGCAATAATACTAATTTGGTTTATTCGGTATAGTTGTATCGCATGGGAAATCTGATCAAGTCTTTTGACTTCGGTAATATTATTAATCTATAATTTTTAGGCACTTGATAACCAAATTAATATTATAATTTGTAAGCCATAAGTTCACCAAGCTCTTCACTACGAGTAGTAAACTAGTAAGTTCAGTTATCACGTTGATTTAATTCATTTTCGTGTACTCGCACAGAACGATTAGAACGAAATCGTCGGGATCTTAAATTTTTAATTTGTATTTTGTGTTACACGCACGGCTATTATAGATAACGTTATCTCGGTTTTGCTAACATCGAGGCACAGTGTGGTCCGTACGTGAGATTTACTCAAAAATTGCACCGCGTGACTGGCTGCAGTGGACCGTTTGCCGGCACGCAGGCAACTTATTGCGGTGCGTCGGCGCGCGACGTCGCTCGTACCGCAGAGTAATACGATGATGATATTATAATATGTGTTAGCCGTTCAGTGGGTATACGTCGTAGCCTGTAGGGCTCTGTACGTCTGCAGTATCAATTAACTGGGAAAAAAAAAAACGCCGGCCACGTCATTCCGCAGTAGCCGCGACCGTGTTATCTCGTCGCGCATAGCATTTTCAGTACAAAATATATCCTCCGCTATTATTATTATTATTATTATTATTGAAATACTCGTCCACAATTGTCAATAGGTTCACCGTACACGTTACGTTTATTGTCTTCGTTTATCAAAATACATTTTGTTTGTTCACCACCCCTTTCCGCAACCGACCGTTTTTACACATCCGAAATTCGTGTTTCCCGAGAAATAGCCGACTGTTCCTAGACAGCGCCCGAGACCGTTCGGCCCTGTCCCACCAACGACGAGGGCTAGTGAACACACGTACCTTCTTGTTCGTGTGTGGACCAATAACGGTTCGTTGCCGTTCGAATTTTTCGAGACGGTGCCCAACGCCGTCAACAAGAAACCGAAATGAACATATTCAGACTTAGCGGTGACTTGTCACATCTGCTGGCCATCCTGCTGTTGCTTGTCAAGATATGGAAGACCCGATCTTGCGCCGGTAACATATCACGATATTATTATTACTGATCGATGCTCAGGCATTGGTTTTCCATCTGCTGTGACCAATTATAAATTTGTCAACGCAAACCCGTGGGGAAATAAAGCACATTGAGGTCTTAGCACTATAATGGTGCAAGTATCTCGTTGTACCTATATTTTTTCATATCGGTTTGTGTTGATTAATTTCTAGTAATAGAAAATATGCATGCAAAGCCCTCTCCTGACTACAGTGATGTGCGCGTGTCTGGGTGTGCAGCATTTGGGTCTGAGTGTATGCCCGAGTTAGCAGTCGCCAAAGACCAACATCAATGGTACCTGTACTATCTATAAGACCCGAGGGATGATACAAATTAGTTTTTAGTATTGTCTTCGATAGTCTTATTACAAAAAAAAAACAATATATATGTGTAATATATAAACATAAACTTAATATTTGCATCAGTTATTCCACCCAAGTGTATCTAACCTTTTGATACCTAATTATTGACATTCAACTATCTACCTATGTCTCTTTATTTTTTTATTTCTATTTCATTTAACATAGGTGTTTTTTAGACATACTATATCTATCATATGCTATGATATTTCATTTTGTAATAAATGTATTTTAATTATAAATTGTACCAATACTATTATTTATTATAGAGAAGAACATCAAACATTAGATATATTTAAAATTAATTACCATAAAGGATACATTTTATATTTTATCAAACTACCGTATGTTCTGATTTGATTGGAAAACATTTTATGTACATTATCATGTATTCATGTGTATTATTTAAAATGGTCTAAGCAAGGTATTAAATCTCTTTTTTAATTATTTTCTATTTAATTTCACGATATCAGAACCATTAAATGTGATCAGTATTTAATTACCTATCTATTTATTTAGTTGTATTTGTACAAGACAATATTTATCTATTTTCAGTTAAAATAAATACAACTTAATAAATTAATGTATTATTTTTTTTTTTACAGGTATTTCGGGAAAATCTCAAATACTCTTTGCAATTGTTTATACAACACGATATCTAGATTTATTCACAAGTTTTGTGTCTGTATATAACAGTTTTATGAAAGTAGTGTTTCTAACAGCGTCGTATGGAACATTATACTTAATGTTCTTCAAGTTTAAGCCAACATACGACCATAACCATGATAGCTTTAGGTAACTTATACAGCTAAACTAAATATGCATGTTATGTTTAAAATTTAAATAATAAATATATACATATTTTTTCAGAATTTTGTACTTAATCATTCCATCATTGGTGCTATCATTTGTCATTGTTCATGTCTATACTGTGATGGAGGTTAGTTTTTAAATATAATCTATATATTCAAATTACAAACTGTTATTCTTAATTTTAGATTTTGTGGACGTACAGTATCTATTTAGAAGCAGTTGCAATTATGCCACAATTATTTATGGTATCTAGAACAGGTGAAGCTGAGACCATTACTTCTCACTATTTGTTTGCACTGGGCTCTTACAGAGCACTATATATATTGAATTGGATTTATCGTTACTACACAGAAGATTTTCTTGATATGATTGTAATTATTGCTGGAATTGTGCAAACCATCTTATATTGTGACTTCTTTTATCTCTATATAACTAAAGGTAAATATAACTAAAATGTATTCATATTTATTTCAATTTATTGTTATTTTATTTTTCAGTTTTAAAAGGTAAACGACTGTCCTTACCTGTCTAAACATGGAAGGAACATCTCAGACCAAAGTGTCGGTATAAAACAGACTATTTACACATTAATGTCATGTCATATGAATTTTTTTTGTACATAAATAAATAGCTTACATTTTTTGTAAGATGTTACAGTAGGTCATTGGATACCTTATAAATACGAGATATATTTTATTTTAGTTCTAAACTTAAATTATTCGGGATAATAAACCAAAATATTATCAACTATGATAACAATTTTTCTGTTTTCTTTTTTATAGCACAATATTTTCATTATACAAGTATATGTATATATTGTACATTTATATATATATATGCTTATATTTATAACCGTAAATTTATATCTTTAATGATCCATATTAAAAGAAAAGAAATTCACATTGTATTATTTATTTAAATTATTAATATTTTTATGCAAATCAAATGAGGCATGTTTACAATTTTTTTATTGTATAATCATATTTTTGTTTATTTATTAAACAAATTCCTTTTAAATTTATAATTATTATTATCATGTTATTAAAGTCATAAAGTTTAATTAAATATATGTAATTCCCCAACTGTTAATATTTGTTAATGTAAGTTACTGAATTTATTAAAATGAATTTTGAAATATTTATTTGTAAATATGTTATTTTTCCAGACTTAAAAATATGTTTTATATAAAAACAATAGAAATTTAACAATTCAAAATAAAAATATGAAAATATTTAATATTCTGTATACTCGATAATTATTACTTAATTCAGCAGCAATTGAACTTGGCATTTCTAAAAAATAATATTTCATGTTATTGAATTTTTACTCTACATTACCTAATTTACAATTTTAATGGTTTTAATTTATTTGTGAAGCTTAACATATTAGATTCAAAATTGAAGATATGTAACACTTGTAAGAAAATAGAAAATTAATAACATTACTGGTAATTTATTTGTTATTATTTGTATATATTTTTTTTTATGGTTCCAATCATATAATTTATAATAATAAAATATTCAGTCGTCTATAATTACTTTATTTACAATTATGTAATATTTAGAAGTTTATATATATGTAGAAAACTTGCTTAACTGTAAAAGTATGATAAACTATAGAGTGGTTTATTATGATTTGCAGTTGTCACTCTAAAACTCAAGTACTTCAAGCATGAGATGGAAAATTTTTATAATCAAGAATTTTGTGTAAACTATATTCAATTAGCATTGGTTTACTTATTTAATCTTAAAAAAATAAGTATAAATAACTCATACATTGTGTGGGTATAATGTGCATTATTTACCTATTAGATTATTTTTTGTAAAGGAATTCCATTTTCAATGGACGTTGTTAGTTTCCGAAAATACTTTATAAAATATGTTTTGAAACAGTCCTGTTAGTGTGTTCAGGTACACTATGTAATACAGCGTCATAATTATATTAAAAAACCGGTTTTATACAATATTTTCTAGTTTCCGTTAAGGTTAATGACCTCCATAAAAACAACGGTAGAAACGTGAACGTACGTAGTATTTACGACCAAAATGGATTATTAGATTAGATATTAGCATTGATTTTATAATAGGCAGGTCTATCATTGTGATAATATTGTTATTATAAGTGTTTTTTTTCTATTATAGCATTAGTATACTAGGTACTAAATTATTTAATAAGTGATAGGTAACGTTTTTTATATTTTTATATATTTAAATCGATACAAATATACAATGTCTATGTATCACCTATCTAGTTCCCGCCGTTCCCGATTACCTTTACACTCGAATACATACAAGGTATAAACTTTCTGGTATATAATATTTATTATTGAATACTTCCTACTTCGACAACAGTTTTAATGAATTACTACCGACTACAATCTGAAATTAATCTGTCTTCAGAAATAAAATCGAGTTGAGCCCATGATTAAATAGAAATATCAGAATCAACGTATTTCAGTGTTTGAATCCCTATAATAACGATTAGTATCGATAGATAATAAGAGATCGTTAAAAATAGGACAATTATTACATAAAATAATGTAATAATATTTGAAACCTCAAACATACAAAAATAGTTTTTAAGTACCTATAGGTAGTCTGGCTAAAAAAAAATTAAAAACGAAAAGAGACGAAACTCAT
The DNA here is from genome assembly GCF_003676215.2 of Rhopalosiphum maidis. Lineage (NCBI taxonomy): Eukaryota > Metazoa > Arthropoda > Insecta > Hemiptera > Aphididae > Rhopalosiphum > Rhopalosiphum maidis. The sequence goes on along the minus strand of NC_040880.1, from coordinate 35,673,366 downwards.
TACTCAAAAAAAAAATAGTAAAACCATGTTAATAAAATCGGTACATCTAATAATTTAAATCGATTCACCAATGGTATACCGGCGTCTCATTCGAGTAGAATGTATAGTGTTGCCCAAAAAAAAATTTCAACTATTAGTTTTCTCGTTTCTTATTAAATTTATAATATAGTTTAGATTACTTTTTGTAGTAGAAATATATTCAACTTGAGAGAGAGGATTCTGATAGTAAATTACATATAATCATCTAGTTGATTGTTTGAACGGTCAAAAGTAAAATTTCCATAGGATTTTTACACTAAAAATAACCTTTTTTTGATAAAATAAAATCTGTTTATTTATTGAAATTCAAAAGCGATTAAACATGTAGACATCAACATTTTTACAAAGTATTTAGGTAAATTAGAATTTTTTAGCCATACTTTTGAGATATTTTGACTCTTATAAGTTATAGTTATAGTTATTATTTATAGTTAATTGAACATTTTGACTAGTTTATTCTTGATATAAGAACATTTTTTTTGTTAGAAAAAATACTGGAAAATTTAATTTTTTTTTAAATTAAAAATATATATATTTTTCGCATTTTAAATTAAAATTATTACGAAATTAATAAAATCACAAAAGATTTCATCTTATTTAATAGTTAAAAATCATAACATTTTTATTTTAACATCTAAGCCCTAAGGTTTTAAATTGTGAGAAGAGCGATGAATGTATTAATTTTACAATAAAAAAAAATGTTTAAATAAGTTTAAAAATGTTTTATTTATGGACGAGTACACGATAAGTTGATGATAAAATCCTACAATTTTGAATATCAAACTAGATGTAATTTTAACTTTTGTTTCGAAAATTCCCAGTACTTTTTTTTTATAATCGGGGAAAAATCAAGGAAAAACGGGAATTTTTACAAATCAATTTTTTTTTTTTTTTGATGTACCAAAAACGAATAACTGTAGTTACTATAAATTTTCAACACATGTTGATAGGTATTATCGTTTTTTATTTATGATAACATTTTCAGTTCTTTTTAATTTTTTTTTTCATGTACATATTTATTGTTGGATAGAAATGCTTGACAAATTAATATATTGATTCGCATAAAGGTATTTATTTCTCAATCAACATATATCAAAATTCTACAGTCTCAATATTTTTTTGTAAGCGTATAAAATTAGAATTTAGAAAAAATTTATAAAAAAATGTATTTTTATACTTAAAATAATAAAAAATTAAATGTTATGTTTAAAATGATTTGTAAATAGGAAATATTAGGTTTTAGAATAGAGTCCTAGAACCTGCTCTTTGATATGATTTATTTTATTTTAATCAGTGTGTAGCTCTTTAAAAATCATATTATAATTATTTGGAAAAAATGGGTAATTTTAAATTTATACAAAAAGGTTCTTGATCCCTGTTCTAGAAGTTAGATTTAATTGAGGTCCGAGGTTAATACAGTGACCTATATAGGTTTAAATGAACAGTTTTCCCACACTCGCGTTATAATTTAAAATTCAAAATCAAATAAGTAAACATTTAATTGTAGTTGTGCATTATCATTGATCGGATACATCTGAGATCCAAGATATTATTATATTTTATTTTTATTTAATTCCATTTTTAAGCTTTCATTAGCACTGGTTATTTGTTGAAGTTTTTCATTCAAATTATCTATTTGAGATTGTATTTTTAATTCATTTTGTTTTGAACTAGTTTTTATAAGTTCGGCTTCTTTATTTAATTCGTCGATTTCATTATTATACATATTCTAAAACCAAAAGTATTAAATTAAATTACATAAATGTATTTTAAACCTTATAATATATAGGCTATAAGTATAAAGGAAAAGAAAAACTGTAAGTTACAATTTAATATTGTAAAAAATAGGCGAATATAATAAAATAACGTACATTAGAACTTGTAAGTTCTATTTCTTCATTTTCCAACTGCTCTAATTTTCCATGAATATTTTGATGAACTAAATCTTGAATATAAAATGTTAATATATTTATAAATCGTACAAAAAATATGATTATAAAATAATATATTTTTACACGTCTTATTACTGCAATGAATTATGTTTATAATATAATGTTGAATATAAATGCTTAATATATAGTAGATAGGTATACATTTACAAATAGCTGTTCAATGCCTTTCGATCGTGTATTTTAAATAATTCAATGAATTAAAAATTAATATTTTTAAAATACTTGTATTATATCGAAGTTTCTAAATGTTGACTATTATTTTTAACTTAAGGGGAACCTAGTTCGAGTTTATTTACCTTTAATAGCATTTTCTATAGATACATTTATGTCTGTAAATTGTAGTATAAATTTTTTGTACGTTTTTAGGTTATCTTCATAAGATGCAATTACATTTTGAGAGCCAATAATATCATTAGATTTTTTTTTAATTATTGCTTCAGAAGTTGTTTTTTTTTTATTAAATTCATCTACAATGAAATCTTTTTGCTTTGATAATAACTCGTTATGTCTGTTCTGGTTTATTTTTAGTTTTTCATACAATAACGTCACCTGAAATTTAATTAATTTTAAATATTTAAGGAATGAATAAGAACTATTATAAATATTAAATTTTAAACTGATTATAAATATAATAAAATAATATAATATTATACATATTAGAAATATTAGAAAAAAGAGAAATTTTGCTCAGATTAGTTACCTATATATTTTACTTGACTATTGATGAAACCATGGCGAAGATCGGGGGGGGGCTTACAGGGGCTTAGCTCCCCCTTCAAAAAAATTAATAATTCAAGTTAAAGCCCCCTTAAAAATATTAAACAAACAATACCGTAATTTTGTACAGTTTGTAGAATTTTTATCATTATTTTATATTCTTATATCCACAATTATATATGAAGATATTCAAAAGAATAATTCACCTCAAGTATTTCCTAAGCTTTATAAAATGATACACTTTGCTTTTCTGCTATGCTATGAGGAAAATAAAAATATGGTTAAGAACATCTATACATCAAAAAAAAATTTAATGAACTTTCAATATAATATATTGAAAAGATAAGACTAAATATTTAAGTAATGAAGCTATTTTAAATACTTATAGCAAAAAATGTAATATAATAATAATAAATTAAGTTAAAAATGGTAATAGTATTTTATTAATTATTCTTTTTTTTATGTTTATAATTATTTAAGTTATTATGATAATGAGAACAATTTTTATGAGTGATTTAATGTAATAATTAGTTTGTTGGGGGGTGTGGGGCAACGCCCCACGGGTCTGTTTGGTATCAAATATTTGAGTCCCCCTCAATATTTCACAGGATCTCCACCTATGGATTAAACATTATGGTATTAAAATCCTGATAGGAATGAGGAAAATACATAAAAAAAAAACAATCTTAATAAAGTTTTGTTGATTATTATTATTTATTGTAACACTAGGAAATAATTAAAATATTTACATGACATACACCTAGTACATTTAGGTAGCTTCTCATTTATTTTCTCTGCATGCCAGTTAAAAGCTAAATAATACGTGGTACTTAATATAATATTAACTATTAAGAAATTTTCATAATAGAAGTGCTAAGTCTTATTTCGGTAACATATGGTAATTTATAAATTATACATTTTTAAATCAATTTATACTTATTTAGGTTGGCTATTTTAAGGTTGAATTTTATAGATTATTATTTATATTTTACAAATTTAAAATGTTTTTTTATAAAATTAAAATTTAATGTCATATTATATTAAACTTTTATTTTAAGTTTGTGAAAAAAAAATATAAATAGCTGTTATCTATACCTGCTATATGCCTATATAAAAATATAACATATTGTTATTACTTATTAGTACTTATAATAATATGAGTATATTGTATGTTTGTAGGTTATCATTACATTAAATTTTGTTTAATAATAATTAAATAATAAGAATAAGAATAAATAACCATAAATTTATAATTTGGTTTTAATTTTACCTTACTTGGTTGTTTGTCGTTGCGTAAATCTACTAGATATGAACCACTCATCAGTTGATCTGTGTACTTTTTTTTAGTTGCTCGGAATAATGAATCTAAGCATTCTAAATCATCATGTAACTTTTCGATATTTTTAGTTGTTACGGTCAATTGAATATTAGACTTGTGAATTGTATTTTCTAAATTACTAAAATGGTACAATATTTAGAATATTTAGATGATAGATAAAATGATAATTCAATAAAATTCTTTTATATTTGTAAAAAATGTCATTACTAAAAAATTAAATATAGAGTTATTGTTAAGTCTTTCAACTCATAATACTTATTGTCTTATAATAATTTATATTTATAGTTAAACAAAAACTTGATATCATCTATGTACTTAGTCATGCGATCTAGTATTATAATGCTATTTATTAATTACAATTGATGTTTTTTTAGAACAAATAGATACTAGAACAAATAACCTTTTATTACCGTTTTTATGAACAACTATGTTTATTTAATACGTGTAGTATATATAATTTTATACATTTGTAATAATAACGTTTAAAATATTTAATATGTAAATCTTGTTACGGTGACTGTAGGAAGAAGTTTAGGAATTGTTCACATTGTTCGATCAATTTAAATGTAGACATTGTAAAAATGATAATTTTAAATTTCATAATAGTCGCTACACCTGAGTAAAGTATACTCTGTCCTGAATCACGTGGTCAGTGTGAATAAAATAAAACTATTATAATATTACTACTATTATTTAATATTTAATACATAAAAATGTAGTAAGTACCTATAATTTGAGTTATTGTTACAAAATGCAATTTTATATATTTTATACCATAGGAGTGCGTAGGGGGTATGCAAGGTATGTAGCTGCATACCCTGAAGTTCTTTAAGGGGCGAACATCGAATCTAGAAAAGAGGTCTGCGCACGCCTATGCATTATACTGAATGGTGTCGTTAAATAGGTACCTATATCTATATAGGTATAGTTGAACTTTAGTCATCTAGCTAATTTAGTCTGTGAGGCGCAAAAAATAGCTACATGTACACATTGTACACAAAAGAACAATCTAGGTCCATAAAAAAATGTCCAATAACTAATATTACATACAGGGTGATTCTATTATCATAAAACACTTATTATTTCAAAAAGTATTCATGTTTTTAAAAATATTTCTTTACATAGTTTCGAGTAGTTAAAAAAACAACGTTTTTATTAAAAAATTATACTTTTTTAAGTTTTTTACTTTTTTTGAATGATAACAAAGAGCTTTAATTTCATATTCCAAAGCAGAATAATTTTCTGAGTATTTTGATAAATAAAAATCGAATTTAAGGCGAGTAGTTTATGAGCTTGTCTTCTCTTGTCTAAACTTTAAATACGTATAACACATAAACTACTCGTCCTAAATTCGATTTTTATGTATAAAAATACTCAGAAAATATTCTACTTTGGAATATGAAATTAAAACTATGTTGTCATTCAAAAAAGTAAAAACTTAAAAAATATTTAAAAATATAATTTTTTTATAAAAACATTGTTTTTTAACAACTTGAAACTATGTAAAAAAATATTTTCAAAATATGAATACTTTTTGAAATAATGAGTGTTTTATGATAAAAGAATCATCCTGTATACGTAGTCTCGGTAATCCGGCCGTTCGATAATACGATACGTCCAGTAATCCGGTTTGTATATAAAGTTTGCAAGCATATTTTTAAATTTAAAATGCATATAAATCGTTTTTCCCTGCGACTCAAATTACCTATTCCTTATTTTTTCCGGGACTCAATTTACCAAGTTAGGGTCATTTGGGACTCAATTTACCGATCTCGTTACTATCGTAAACGATAAAACGTTAGATAAAATTAACAGATTAAATTTGAATAAACCTATTAGATATTTTATTTTTATTCAGTTAACGTTGAAATACAATAATGTTATTCATTTTTTAATTTTTCAAAGTAAAAATGCGTTTTTACGTGAACCTTTATTAATCCGCCGTTTTTGTTAACCCGGCAGTAGTGTGGTCTGATATCTGTCGGATTACCGAAATTCTACTGTATACTTTTTTTACTTGTACATGAAATCTTGAAATTATGGTGGAGGTATATGTAAATTATAGGACTTATCGCTTGTATCATTTAAAGATTGTATTGTTGCGGAACGAGCATATCTATATTTTCAAATGTAAATCAACCTTTTAAGGCATATAATTTATTTCAAAACATCAGAACAAATCGTTCAATTTTGTTGTAGATAACTTAGGTACATTAAGATTAAAAAAAATTGATCAATTAAAAAAAAAAAAGAAATGTATATGAAAATAGCATACTTTTTAAATTGTATAAAAATCAGAATATGAAAATATGGTCAAACATTAAGCACCTATACTTAAAAGTTTTAAAAATTAAAATTTGAATAAATTAATTACTAAAGTAAAAAAACTGGGGTGATTAACAGTTCACACTTAGTGAATCACATTGTATATAGTATTAGAAAATACATGTCCGTCTTAATATAATGTCAACTTAACATTATTTAATCTGGGTAAATCATCTCTAAAAATATATAGATTTTCAAGGTATCTCCCAGTTTGGCCAACTCAATATCTTAATTTAAAATAAATGGGAGTAAAATACTGTACAACATACTTTATATAATAATTTAGTGAGTGTTTTATCGATATACTTACTGAATATTTTTAATATATTCAACTTCTAAATCATCACTGTTTTCATAACTTTTCATCATGAGCTTATTCCTCTTCTTCGATTCAAACAATTCGTTATTTAACTTTTTTAAAACTTGTGTGTTTACATCCCGTTTTGATCGAACATTGTTAATAAAATAAGTAGCATTTTTTAAATCTACAAATTGTTTTTGTTTATTTTAATATTTAAAACGAAATTAACAATTAATAAATTAAAATAGAAGATATTTAATTACAACCATTTAATTATTAATTGAAAATTAGACATCAACAATACATTTAGCTATTAGTTATCTACTAATATTTTATAGTTTTAACGATTAATATAACTTTGATATATACGATGAGCAACATGAAATTACAATATAAATAGTAGGTACACCGTACAAATGGTGTATTTTGTGGTTTTTGTCTTTAAATTTAGAACTTTGAGTAATATATAATAAATTGTTGTTTTTTCCTTATAATTTAACATTTAAACATGAATAATAAGTACACATAGGTATCTAATTATTCAATGCTTTTTTCTTATAATATAAAATAAAAACAATTGGTATATAGTAGTTAATAATTTGTGGTTTTTACCTTTTACGATATAATTTAAAACACAGAGAAGACAATAACGAATAATCATAATATTAACATACACAATAAAATTGTTAATACAGTAGAACTTCGATTATACGGACCAATTAATATCAAGGGGGGTCCGGATAAGCAAATATCTGGATGACCGGATGATATATCAAAAGTTATATAATTGTATTAACACATTGTATGTATGTATGTATTTATTATTAATATATATATATAATATAATTTGAAAATTGTAGCAATAAACAAATAATTTTATTATGATATTTAACTGAAAATCTTTTCTTTTCTGGTTAATTGGACGTCGGGTTGATAGGCATTCGGATAATCGCAGTTCTACTGTAATAATATTCTTTACTATTATTTTAAAAATGTTTATATAATATAGGTATACATCAATCATACCATACTTAGTAGATATACATAAATACCTTATATAATATATGTATATGGTTTATTGTATTATAAAATTGGTAACATTTTACATTTTAAGATTAAATCTTGATTACCTATATAACATTAATTATAGGTGACAAACTTATACTTATTATAAAATTTTTAATAATATAATAAAGGAGGCATATTTGTATGAGGGTTTATCCCTCTTCTGCAACCGCGTGTTTGCTCTTAACATTTTTCTTTTATTGATTATTAAAATTATTATCTAGATTCTAGACTCTTTTAAAGTCTTAAACACTCCAAAAATTATACTTTAGAATCCTATAAAATGGACGATAGTATTATATGATTAATGGTTATGGTAATATAATTTTGGAAGACGAAAAAATGAAACCTGTTTATCCAAATATATATAAATTATGACAGGTAGCGCATAACTACAACACCAATAAGTTCAAACCGACTACCGAGTATAAGCAGCTTTCGGCTATGCATCAAATAAAATATAATTACGTAGGAGTACCTACGTAGTTAAGAATACGTCAATAGTTCAAAACAGGTTTTAGGTAATCATTATATTATCTATTATTCATAGTGAGTAATAATGACAAATACACATCAAATATAATTGACTAATAATTGAATTAAATATTACTAATAATTGTTATAGTTATACTTATAGATAATAGTTTGTAAATTGTGAGAGAACTTGGTATCCTCTAAAATATACTAAAAATGATAAACCCATCCATGTTATCCTAGTTCTACATATGAATCCTAGCTACTTTTACGACTATAATAAGATTAAATATATTTATTGATTTAGTCATTAAATTTAAAATCACTGTTTTAATATATATTTTTATACGTCAAATATTTTAGCCAAACATTTGTATAATTAGTATTTAAAACATAAATTATTTTGATTTATTATGGTAACATTTGTTAAATATAGGTAATAAAAGAAAAAAACTTGTTTAAAATTTTAAAATTTTAGAATGAAATTATACAACTGATGGTTTTGGTAAATGTTATTTCTGCGTGTTTTTACAATATTATGTTACAGTATGCGTAAATGAGCAATTATTATCTGTAAGCGTTTTTTGATTCCATAAATTTAAAATGAACACTGTTGGCGACCTTTGTATAGTGGGGTTAACCTACCTGTAATCCAAAATCACTATTATTATTAATTCTTACACGTGGGCCCACGCTTGGGAATCACCATACATTGGGGAAAGGAGTACTGCATTTACTTTTATATAGTTTTATTTAAAAGTGAAGTATGGAAAAAGTAAAAATGGGAAGTCTTTGTTCAAATTAATTTAAAATATATAAGCATTTTTTATGGATTTCTTTCCATGAATAGATTAAAGTATGTGATCATTATTGAATTATAACTAGGGTCCGAAAATTGTATGGATAACCCCCTTTAATTGACTGGTGTTTATCAACGGCGCCGAATTTGGGACACTACCTGTATAATATACATCTATTGTGTCGGAACAAAAAAGGTATACAATGTATATTATAATAAGTACAATGTATATCAATTGCGCTATTAAAAAAGTAATGGTTAGCTCATGTTATTATAAAATTGTCTAAGTTAATTTTATTTTTATAATTTTAGCTTATATAAATAGTATAGGTACTTAATATAGTTAAAATTTATCTTTTCCTTTTATGTAATTTATAATTCGTTAATACCGGAGTCAAGGTCGTAACTGGACCCCTGAAATTTTGAAAAGTAGATATATTTTAGTGGTAAATATAATTTATTGACTATAAAATTTGTACTTGTAACATGTACTATGCTGAATTTCAATGAATTAAAATGCCTTGAGTGTCAATTTTTGTTAACTAAAATTTTTAGAAAAAACGAGAATTCAAGATGTGAAAACAGATTCATAGTTATCAAAATGTAAAGTTATCAAACATATTTGTAAATTAGTTATTTATCAAACGATTGACACGGCTTATCTGTAAATTATAAAATCACTGGTCATTTATTCAATAGACAATAATATTATACACATTAATATATATTTTTAATAGGTAATCGATTGGCGCAATTAACATACACATTTTGAATACCTTTTTTTATCACATAATTTTTCATTCTTTACTTGTGATTTTCGACACATTTGATATATGCTCGACTAGCATCTTTACACAAGAGTTAGTTAAATAGGTAAGTAAGTACCTATTACAATGTGTTATATGAATTAATTAATTAATTAATTTTATTATTTATTTTTATTTTTAATTTACTAGGCAGATAGTATTATAGTATCAGTGTATAATAAATTTTTGGAAATCTTACTCGCAATAATCTCTTGTTCCATAAAATGTATATTGTTCATTAACGTATTTAAAGAGGTCACTGTATTGTAGTTCTAAAGGAAATTTATATAAATACGGTTAATATACATAAATAAATATGTTAATAGTTGTATGTAAGAAATTAAAATATTTTTAAAATTAATATTTATAAAAATGTTGCAGAATAATTACACAAAAAAATCAACTGTAGACAAAATTAATTAATTAATATTGTTAATTATATTTGTTTAAAAAATAACATAATATACTTGGTGCTAGTACCTATAATAAAAATTACGTATCTACTTCCTACACGACATGGTATTACGAAAAAATATTTGAAAATTATTAGATGTTCCAACAATAATTAAATATTTCATAGGTTTTAGTGAAAATAAAAAGTTCATCTTCCTGATTTCATACTTAAAATTGAAAGCAGTTGTAAATTAAGAATAACAAATTATTACCTGTTGTAAATTTATAAGAATTGTTTCATTCAAAAGATTATGAGTTATTAGAAAATCAGTCCAATCAACATCATACAATAAACTTCTGAAATAAAAAACCTCAAGTCAATATTTTATTGTCAATTATAAAATCATTAAAAGTATCAGTTTAGTTGTTTAGTTATGAATAAAATTAATTGATAAATAAATAATATTGATTTGTATTAGTTTATTTAAAATTATATTATGAAAATTGACTCACTTACTATGTGTAAACGAGTTTATTGGTTTCAATACATTCGTTTGTTCAAGAGAATCAATCATTTTCCTTACTTCTTTATACTTATTGAAAAAACTAAATTCCGGGTTAATTATATCCTTACTTAATTTTTGTTTTATAAATTCTCTAGGGAAATATTTAAAATCGGTTATGATTACATATTGTATTAGTATTTATATGTATACATTAATTATAATACTTTTCATTATTTTTAAATTCAAAATCCGAAAAAATTTCCTTTGAAACTTCTTTTATACTCGTTTCTAGTTCATTAACGCTTAACTTAAAATCTGAAACTCGTTTTTTTAATTGACTTTCAATTGAATTAATTTGTACTAATATTTCTGCAATCTGGTATTTAAATATTAAAATCAAATATATATAATTAATTAGTATTGAACAAAAATTAAGTTAAATAAAAACTATTATGTTCTAAGATTTCTCATTTATTATTGTAGTTTACAATACTTTTGTTTTACTATTAATATACAATATGATATATTTATTATTATTAACTCCGTTTTATTTGTCCGAATGTGAATATTATCAGGTAATTGAATTTATAATTTAAACAAAATTTGAGCATTCTCAAACTGAATATAAAATTAAAATTTAACATTTTGTACCTAATCAGTTTTTAAAATTAATTTATATGAAGTTTTTTGTTGGATAAATTAAGGAATTTAGTTTAGTGTTTAAACTAACGAAGGCATAATAATATTATACCGTTAAATATAATTGAATAAATTAAGCCATTACACATATTTATGGATAATTAGATGTGGAAGAATTATTCAATAAATGATTAATTGATTAAAATTAATAAACTTAATCATACATCATATAATTTTGTCCAGTTTGGTCAGATACAACCCTTGATTAGTTAATTAATTTAGTTTTTGTCTGATTTCGTTATTGACGAATAGTCACAGATGAAAAATTCTTTGACCGTGTTAATATTAACAAAATTCAATGAATTAGGGGATTGTTGGAATTATAAATAAGTGACGCTTCAAAGACACGGCACTAGCGCATTAGCCACACCTATTGTCGCCGCTGTGAAATTAACTGCCAGAGGTTACTTTTATGGATAGATTATTGTAATGCAATCTGATTAAATTAATTAATGTATAAAATATTGAATATTTTAGTATACTTTCGCCTTATTTGTGGTATTTTGTAAAAGTAATTTATTTTGTACGTTTAATGATGTATCTAATGCATTATTAATTTCAAGAAACATAAGTCTAGCTTGTTCAATTTCTCCTTTGATTTTTCTCTTCGACAGTCTATAATGAATTAAAAATTAAAAATCTGACTATATTTTAATATATTAATACAATAGACCTCTGAAATAAATGTGTTGTAATTAATATATTTAATATTTTTTGTTTTGATTCAATTATAGCTTTTTTTTTTTTAGTTTTAGTTCCATTGATTTTACTGATTGAGAGTTTAATGGCTCTTTGTAATACATAAAATTATCTAAACAATAATTTCAACTAATTAACACTATAAAATACATTATATATGTTAAAATTGATTTAATAATATTGTTAATTTTACTGTCTGATTTTTCTTTATCAGTTCCTAAATATTTGTACACTATGTCTGCTTTAATAATTCGTTCTTTGATATCCAAAATCGATTGATGGTATTTTTCTAATGATCTAAGTTCACTCAATACATTAATGTACATCATTTTTTCATGATTAAAGTCAAAAGGTTGTTCTATAATCAAAACATTAACAATATATAAAATATATGATTTAAAAATAATAATTGAAAAATAATACTTGTTAATATCGATGTGATATAATCAAAAATTAAATTAATCTGGATCATTTTTAGGAATTACTTTTAATCATTATTTTAATTAATATATAAAAAGTTATTGATTTAATATATTAAAGGCACGGCACCATGGTAACACTTAAAATGTATTTTGTTGTGTGTTTTCATTGTTTTCAACCGTTAGGTTTATACGAGTTAGGTAAAAGTACAAAGTTATGAATTGGTTACAGTGTTTGATAACAAACTACTAACGTATTATCCCACTTGCTACAAATGATGTCTAAAAAATAATAATTTAATCCTCTCAAAAAAAGTTTTAGAATTTGAATTTTTCAAAAGTGACTGCAATAATAGGTCCTTTATGCTGCAAAAAACATAAATCAAATTCAAGGTCATTTGTTCAAAATATTTTTAGTTTTCTTTATCATTGAATTCATCATATACAACAGCGTTTCTCAACCTGGGAATCGCGATTGCCTTGGCTAGGGGTCGCGGTTGTCAAAAATAATAAAACACCTATTTACAAAATGAGCTTTTCCTTCAAAATTATGGTTTCCCAACGATATGATACAAATTTAAACTTAAGATAGATAGGGAGGGGGGTTTCGAAGTGATTGAGCATATTTTATACCTTTTTTCTCGGGTTGCCGAGAAACGCTGATATACAGTATACGTATACTACTTATTATGTATATTTTATACTCATTTCATCATACAAAGACGATTTATACGGAGTGTCTATGGATATTAATATAAATAAGATTGGAGAAGTCTCATATATATGGCATATGTTTCATTACGAAAAAAAAATAATAATAATTAAGATAGCAAAAACACAAGAAAAACTTATTTTTACGAAGACGTGTTTTTCAAGACTTATTAGTCGAGATCAGAATTTACTATTGGTTATTTCTGCATGCCTGCTTTAAAAGATAAGAGATGGAAAATAAATAGAACTCAGCAGAAAAGAATTAGGACAAGAAGAAGTAAATGATAAAAATATGAAATACAGAGTAATAAAAAAATAATTTGTTAAATATTTAAAAAACCTTAAAATGAAAAAAGCTACTGGAATTGATAAAAGACAATCTGTATTATCAGAAGAATAGTTGTTGTATGAAGACTTAGTAAAAGGAAAATAATACTGGTTTCAAATGTAATAATTGTTAATTAATTAGGAAGGATATGGCCACTAATAGCATACATAACTATCGTTGACATAGAAAAAGTACTAACAAATGGAAGATGATATTTAGTATACTAAAATGGGTTGTTATAAAACCTTTATAAACTATAAAAAAAATGAAACAACTATTATAATTTATAATAATAGAAGAAAATGAAAAAGATGCTTAAATAAGAAAATTACTAATTAATGATTCAGGGATGCATTATTTCACACAACATATTTAAAGCAAGTATCTAAGAATTCATATACATAATATAAGAAAAATTCAATCAAGACTAAGAATAGATGGATCAAAAAATGATATGTTATGGTTTACTGATATCAATATTATCTGATAATGAAGAAGACTCACAAAATTTGTTAGGAATTCTAGAAGAAACAATAATTAATGAACTGAACATGAGAATTAATACGAAATAAATAAAAGTTGTTTTTACAAAACGAATCAAAAAACACTAGTACTAGAATACATTTATAAGGAAGTCGAGAAACAAAACAAGTGCAAGAACTTAAATACCTAAGATCAAGATGTATCTAATAAATTCGGATAGAAGATGCAAAAAGTAAACAAAAATAGTTTTTAACTAAAAATTGATTACAGCCAGATAGGGTCAAACACTAATTGAAAAAAATCGATCGTATTTGGTATTGATGATATGACCATTAACAAAGCCATATTTGATGCCTTCCGGGCACTATTACAGTTGTGCCTGTTATGGCTATCTACTCTTTATCGTGATGTAGAGGACAGTCGAATGTCACGTGTCGCTCACGCCGTTTTGCACTACGTTGTTTCTGCCTCTGTTGATCGTTATTTTGCTGCTGAAGCTGATGTGGATAGCGTTGATCCTGACGCTGATGGTATTCAAAAGAATACTGCTGATTTTCGTGATAACGCAGCTGCACGACACGATTTTGATATAGCCGACTATCGCGATCGTTGCTGTGCCGATTTTCAAGATGATATTGCAGTTGAGAATGATTAAGATGAAGCGGCTGTCGCAGATGGTCATGCTGGTCTACATCACGGTAACGCTGTTGCAGTAGTTTTTGATTATGTGGCTTATACATGGTAGCTGTAGGTGACATATTCTCTGTTCTTTCTTGATCATAATGTTCATAATTGTTGTGCTTGCTATGCGCGTAGGACGATCTATGGGCCATTGGTTTATACTCTGTAAACATACAATTTACGAACGTAATGGACGGAAACCGTCCAATACGACTTCTAACAAGGCTATTTTTACTTGTATTATTCTTACAATATTTTACCATCGTTGAATTAGAAAGCATCATAAACAGTAGCGGGATTAATAAAATATTTTTAATTTTTCAGATGACAACACATTTTTTTTATTAAAAGAACAAAAATTAGTGGTAATCATATAGAAGCCTTATCGGTTATCGCAACTTATAACCGTAGCGTTGTTCTGAATCAAAGGTTATTAGTTATTTAGTCATTTACCCCACACGAGAATTGACATTTATGCTTAACTACATTGTCTATTTTAGTAAGGATTTGTATATGATCATTAATGAAGTATGAACAACATTCAGTTAAATAGTATAATAATACTTGTGTACACATATACACATTATTGTTATTTTTTATTGGCTATAGCTGATATAATATTATATCACTATATTATATTGATCATCAAATACGTTTACTCTTAATACCAATGGGTACAATAATTGTAACTTACCTGACAGAGAGCAATTGTTCATCTTCGACATTAACATGGATATATCTATGTTTGGCGATCTTTTAATTGGTCTCATAAATAGTTGCTGTTGGTTGTAGTCCAGGGTCACTGATGGATGTGTTGCTCGCCAATAAGACTCCAAGAATCCAGCCATATGGTCACATGCTTCTTCTAACCGATTTTCGTCTAGTATTACATCAAACATTTCTGTTGGACATTGAGCCAACTTTTCAGAGGCCACCATTTGAACATTGAGATGTCGATATTGTGATTTACCTCGACTTTTAATTAACCGTTGTAGTATCTATACACACAAAAAAGTACACATTTAAAATTTGTTCGAATCCTATATAAATGTGTTTACCAATTATAAAATAATGCTTTCCTTGCATTATAAATAATAAATATAATATAATGGTCTAAAAATGTATGTTAATATTATTATAATTTAGTTATTTAATTAAAAATCCATTTCATTCTAAGATCATTTTATCAAAAAAAAAAAAATCTAAGATGGTTTATATTTTGTAATTTTACGCACCTCCATTACTGTCTCGATTTTGTCCACACCAGCTTACCCATTAATAAATATATTTTTCTAGTCATAGTTTTGACTTTTATGATGTTACCTTATATTAAACAGTTCCTTAATTCCCAAGATTAAATTTGTAGTTTATTTCATTAATCATATCGGTTTCAAAATTTAGTTTTTGTTTCCCTATTTTTTTTTTTGCGTTAAATCTAATTATCGAAAAAAAATAGTTAGATATTTTTATCTAGATAAATATAATTCAACAAAAAAGTTTTTTTTAACATAACAGTAAAGTTATGGGCAATAACGAACATTTCATGAATTTTTCAGTTTTTTAATGAATAGAATAATATTTATAAAAAGTCAAGTAAAATACAGTAACGATTATTACTATATATATATTTAATAATTGTTTTTTATAATACTGATAATAAATTGTAAGTATGGATATGTGGATGCGACAAAATATTCATTATTTGGTTAGTACGTTTATATTAAATTTATGATTTTAAACATTAGAAGAATAAAACAAAATTATTTAGTACCTAATAAATTGGTGTCCAAATTACTGAATATAAAATAATTTTTGTAAAGCAAATTTTTCAGACCAATTTGTAATAATTTATATAATAGTAGTTCTTTTATGCTTTTATATAAAGCAACCGAATTTATTAAAAGGTAGTTTAAAGACACTTACTTGTGGTTGGACTTTTATATATATTATGATTGGCGCCAAAGATGTTTTTGCTAATTGCGAAGGATGATTGATGGTATCACAATCCAAAACAACAAGCTTTAAAAAAATAAAATATCTCTAAGAAGTATCAATTATAATTAAATTATGCCATTGGTTATAATTTTTAAGAGCAATAATGTATTTCTACTAACTTGTAATGTTTGAGCGAGTTCAAAAATCCGTTCAACTTCCTGTTGCACGTAAGCTATTGTATTAGATCGTGAACCAGGTTTATTTTTTTTTGACGAAGTATTAAAGAAGGATTTTTTAGCCAATGATACATCAGCTATTACACGAGTAATAATAATTCTGAAAAAATACAAAATTAGCTAATTTTTATGTGACGTGATAGGAATCATTGATTACGTGGATTTGTTTAAATGTATGATTAATAAACAATAAGTAATAACTAATAAATACAAATTATTTATTTTGATATAAAAAATAAACTGTAAAAATTTATCTTACCTTCCTTCAAAACGATATTTCAAAAAATTGAATAATGATTTTTGCATTATATCAGTTACTTCGTATCCCTTTAAAGATGGTCCGACCATCACAATTGGTCTCATCGAAGGAACAACATCGTAAGGTGAAAGTGAGGTATATTGTTTCTTCGAAAAAATATTTCTTTTATCTTTTACTGTTGGAATAATTAGAGCAGGCGTATGACTACTTCCTACAGTAGGACTACCATCTTTGGTTAGTAAACAAAAACATAAAAAAATCAATAATTCAGAAATTATTTCAAATATTTTAGTAGATTTTAGTTAACAATATAAATAATTATTTGAATACCAAAATTTATAATATGATCCATGTGTGAACTTTGCCAGAATGGAAAGATAATATTTTTAAACAATTTAAATGTAAAATATATTTCACTAATAGTTTCTTTGTTGGTTGTAGTATCGAATCCTATTTTTCATCTAAACGACTCTTATTTGAAAATCATTTGAAGTAGAGAATAATATGGTTTAATGTAAACAATTATACTGACACATTTTTATTCTAAACTCAAGTTAATGAACCATTAGACATTTAAATTATTACAAAGAATTTTTTTTATTGATATTTATAGAGAACAATTTAAAAATTAACGGAAAAACAGGAATTTTTACGCATAATCAGTTTTTGACACAATCGATTTTTTTATTTTGTTGTAACTCAAAAACGAATCATTGTAAATACTTGAAATTTTCATCAAATTTTTATATTAGCATCAACTATTTACGATTAAATTTTCAAAATATTTTAACTTTTTTTAAGCTATTTATAGACAATTAAAATTTTAGATTTTTCTAAGTTTTTGTTTTTTGAAATACCAATAAAAAATCTTTAAAATTTAATAAAAGGTTTATTATAAGTTGTACTTATCATAGTAACAAAAAAAAAATAAAAATCGTTAATCACAATTTTTATTTATAAGCATTATAAAGTTCAAATGTTTACGAAATATGTCAAAATCGCGAAAATTTGCAAGGAATTTTGAAGTTGGAAATTCGTAACATTTTTCAATGTTTGTGATTTATACCTAAGGTTACAAAACTCAACACAAGGTTCCCCATAACTTTTTCTTCAAATAACTGTAAAAATAAATTCTAGCATCAATATAAAAATAATTTATGAGCGTATGAAATTTAATTTTTTACTAAATCGCGTAAAATAAAGATATATTACAATTTAAATATAGCTAATAATATAATATATCCTACTTATTATTCTAGACTGACAAATCAACTCCGTTTAGAATCGTTTTTCGTATACAATTATACCTGTCATTGTATACAAATTTAACACATCCATTATAGTGACTTACTTTCTCTATATCTACTTAAAGCAGAGCGATACCCACTTGCCCACATTTTTTGTTTTTGAAAATATATAAAATACAAGAGTACCTAATAAATGCTTTTTTTGACAGGTCAAATTCTAGTGACTTTGGATTTAAAATCATTGAATGATAAAGAATATAAATAACTAAAAAAGTAATACAATGAGATATAAAAATAGGAAGTTACAGGAAGAGACATAAAATCAAAGTATGATGACAATCCATATCAATCGTTCATATTATACTTAGTTATGGAAGAATTATATAATAAATTAATAACTAATAACTGAATAGGCATAATAACCATGTTACCCAATAAATACTTGTTCATATTTCATATATATATATATTTTATATACCTAATATTGTTCTTACTATTGAATATATTAATTCATATTTTAACAAATAAAAATTTAGAATTTCGATCTAGTTAAAGTATACAATTTCACCTAATTAAATGTATTTAATGTATCATTTAAAATTTTTGGTCCACGAAAAAATAATATCCCTAAACCAAAATATCCTGCATAAATAATAATTTAAAATGTTAACCTTTATTATAAAATAAGAACTATTAAAAGTAATATCAAACTTTATCTTAAGTTAATTAGAGTCATTCGTTATTTTGATAATGGTATAATGTGTCAATTTATATCATTACCCACAACGCGTGTTGTGATCTAACAGTCTTGAATTAAATAATTTAATGAACACTTTTTATAATAATTTTATGTATAATAATATTACTATATAATTTTAATATTTTTTTAAAAACTTTTTAATTAATTTTTTTTATATTCTATAAATGTTAATAATAATAATTGTATTGTATTAATATAGTATATGTAACTTTTATAAAAAGGTTTACATATTAATTTATATTTACGCGAGATATTTTGTCATGGAATATTTTGTTGGAAATATTTTGACGTGCCACTATAATTATTAACAAGGCGTATAGTCAAAACAAAATTAAATAAATAAAAAAATAGAAACACATACATTTAAAAAATAGCTGTAGCGAATTATAGACCAGAAGAAATAACATAGACAATAGTCGATAGATATAGGTACTAGAAATACGTGAATAAGTTTAAAATATTATTGTACTTAAAAATATAAATAACAAATATTATACTTATAATTATCACAATAATATTTTGCTTATTCACAAAATAAACATATGCAAACAAAATATAAAAATAAAATTATATTTAATAATTTAATATTAATAACTAAACATTAAACAGTTAATACAGTATTGATTGAAAAATTACCCGAGTTTGAAGATATCGAATTTTTGGTTGAACTTGGTAATTGGTTAATCATACTACGCATGATTTCAAGTTTAGTAGGGGATGGTATATAACCCAGATCAGAGCCCTCTTTCACCAGACGGCCTATCCACCAGTTGTTATCATACTTTTCCTGTAACAATAAATGAAAATTAAAAATTATCTTTGATTATCGTATAACTACTTGATCTATACTTTCTACTAAGATATTTTTTTTACTACTTATTAAATTTAAAAAAGCACTATATTTAATCATAAAGAATTAAACTACAAAAGGTCAATTTATTTATGATAAAAATAGTTGAATAGGTCCAAGTCTTAAAAAAGAGATAGCAATAGCCAACAGGAGTATAATTTTTAAAATACAAATATAAAACAAATAGGTACCTAATAAGTCTACTGTATAAGTTACGTATATTTTTTGACTAAGCAAATATTTATTATTTTTTTTGCTATTATTTATAAATTAACCATGATTGCTTTTTAACTGCAGTGTTGGTCAAGTTACATTTAAAAAGTAATTAAATTACTTAACTTATTATAGTTATTACTCGAAAATCATTTATATCACTGTACTTGCTAATATTGATTTAATTGAAATATACTAGAACTTAGAGAGTAAAACATGCTATTCAGTTAGAAATGGAATAATTCACAAACATTTAGTTATACGCATTGTATAATTAGAAAATTCAGTCCAAATAAAAATGGTGGAAATAAACTGTAAGCAATCAAATAAGTTTCTAAGAAATTAATCACAAAATGCATATAGACGTATGTATTGTTGGATTCGATTGCCATGAATTGTCAAAGTAAAAATTTAAAAGAAAAAGTTTAAGTTATGCACATAAGTACATGATAAATAAACTTGTACCTACATCGCATGCAATTTGGACAGACCACTTTGAGAGATGGCATGCAATTTGGAATTTTTTTTTGGTATATAATTCTGATGCAGTCAAATCGGTTTATCTGCGCATCTCTTACGAATTCGTACATAGTGGAATTGATCTCGAGGACATAGTGTAGCATGGAGATAAAATATTCTCATGTTATTATAGATATTAATCATAGATTCATAGCTATTATTATTATTATTATTATTATTATTATTAATAATTCCAATGAATTCAATATTTATATACATATTTTAAAATTCTTTATACCGGTTCTCATCTCTTAGGGCCTCAAACCAAAGTCTCATATGAAAATCTATCGCGACTCTCGTTATGATTTTAGATGCACACGAATAATGAATATTGCGTCCTAAAATAAAAACATCGATAAATATAAGGGTATACGAATGCGTAAGGCTTTGTTTAAATGACTAGTACTCGTACTCGAACTGTGAATATTAATGAAGTCTTCCATTCTAAGTTTAACAGTATGTTTGACTCAGTACACTCAAATATATATCAATTCTTTGATGTTTTAAAAAATGTTACTACAACGTAGTATTTGTATAATTAAAAACAAACAAATGTTATGTATGTGAAAAAGAAGATTTTTTGAAGCAAGATTTGAAAAATTATGAAAATGGCATACTAATCCATCTCGGGCGTCTCGATTATGTTAAAAAGGTATTGTTAATGTTTTTCAAGTATTATTTTTTTAAATATTTTTATAGCTATTATATTACATTCATATATCATATAATTTAAACTTACTAATTTAATTTACTTATTTCTATATTTCATAAAAACGACAGAAATCATAATTTTTAACCTAACAATACCTAGTAATAATTTGTTGTTGATAGTCCTAAATCTATATAAAATTGGAAGGACAATAATGTTTTTACTTTGTGACGTACTTAATTCGTGTAGAGGTACAATATTGTCAGAATGCAATTCATATGGGAAAGGAATTTCGGGACGCAATTCATGTGCATTGATAGTTATTATATAGGTTGGTAATATAAAAAGGTAGGCAAATGGATACCGCTCTAAATGAATGAGTCACTATTATGAGTATTATGTTGAATTTTAATTTATTGATAAATTATTATATTTCAATTATATAGTTATTCGTTCTAGAATTAGTAATTACACATAAAAAAAAAAACTGATTTTTTCGAAAATTGGATTTGCGTAAAAATTATGGTTTCTCGATTATGAATAAATACTGAGCATTTTTCACTCTTAATTCCCCAAAGTATCTTAACAACTAGACCTAATTTGTTAACAAAAGTCTAGCTACCCTCATTTTTGAAAATCAAAACATTTTTATATTTCAAACTTTCAAAGGTGATGAAAGACAGTAATCATTGTAAAATCAAAACATCCATTGCTTTGCTCAGAAATCAGAATCTAAAAACATAAATTTCTTAGAATAGAATCTATGTTATAATCGAAGAAAAATCTTGCGACTCACCAAAATTTGACTCACAAATCACAATTTTAGAAACCCTGATGCATTACTGTTGTCTGTTATGTTAATATGTTATTAGTACTTACGTATTACCCAACACTGTTTTTAGTACATTTATAAACATTTGTATGGTTCATAGAAGTAAGTGCTCCATAAATTGAATACGAATTTAAGTTATTTTTATAAATTAATTATTATAGATTTGTTTATTAAAACTCAAAAAATAATAATTCTGTTCTTTCAGTTTTAGAATCAAATAATTCTTTAATGATTAATATTTAGATGCTTTTTTTATAAATTAATAAGTGATAACTATAAAAAAAAAAAATTATAATTTATTTAATATAGGTATATAAGTATAATATATAATTTAGAATTTAGAATACATAAAATATTATATAATTAATATATTTAATAAATAAAAATTATATAATTTTATAAAAATTTAATTTATTTTTCATCTTTAAGTACTTAAATGGTGCAAAGCATTCAGCACATTTGTATTAATGAGTGTTAGATACTTAGTTACATATAATATATATATAAATAAACTAAATTATAGTACTGCACTACTTTATAATCATGTGCTATAATAACTATAACAATCTAAATTCAGACTAGCAAATCTATAAAAGTTCATTAATTCCCTGCCAGTCTTATAAATTCCAAGAATAAAAATATAGTAGGTATAAGTAAGTTATAATACTGAAATTATTATTAATTCTAAACTACTTAATAAAAATATTCAAAAGTCACCTTATTAAAACAATTTTTCTTCAAAATTGTTTAAGTAAATTTCAAACTTTAACTCATAAGAACCATAAGATAATATTTTTGTGTATTAAAACGCTGCTGTTCTGTTGTTCCTCTTAAGACAAAAATATTTCAAATAAATATTATAATTTATACTAACAATAAATTATAATTAATTATAAATTACTAGAAAAGTGAAATGAAAAATTTTTATAATTGAATATATTACAATAATAATACAAAGATTATGACATTTTGAAAGAAAAGTATCTACCTTTAGGCACCTAACTAATTATAATTTTTATGTAAATACACTTAATATTTTATTAAAACATTCATATTTAATAGTATAACTATATATATATATATATATATATATATGTATTCTGTATATACCTATAAGCTTTTATGAAATTGTATAAACTTTGAAGTATATAAGCAGATCAGAATAAAGGTTTAGATATCTAATATTTGAAATTTTATTGGTCAATAAAAATAAAATAAAATATATTTATAATAACTAAGGAAATACAAGATATGATCTAAATCAATACAATTAAATAGTAGTTTTATTGTATGATGTATAAATAGATTTATGAAATATTAATGAATATAAAGTATAAACATTTTCCATATTTTAAAATTATTGTTCTACGACTGTAGAGTAGGTAAGGTAATTGAAATAAACTATTTAAGATGTTCCTAAATGGGTAAAAAATAAATATAATAAATAAGTAAAAAAAATATTATTCATTTGATAGAAAACAATAAATCGCTATACTATGTCACAACGTTTAAATATTTAAAACAATAATAATATTATTATTAATAACATTGTAAGTACAAAGTTTCAGATATATAATAGTTTTTAGATATTTAACATTTTAATAAAATAAATTTTATTTGTTTGATAAGTAAATTAAAAAATTAAAACTTTATTTTTATTTAACAATCAATATATTATTTTTTCCAGTACCAACAAAAAACAATAATTTTGATACCTAATAAAATGAAGTTAACTTAAGAGCTAATTCTTTATTCTATGTAGGTAGTCCATAAATCAACAAGGCATAAATTTGATTTTTATCTTAAATTTCATTAATTATGGTATTGTTTTATATAACATAAAATAGATAATTAAGAAGGTAATATATTATAGGTACCTTGATATGCAAAAATTCTTGAGTCTTAAATGAGATTGCACGACCTTGTATTGGACAGTCGTCATCCATACTGCCATTGTAAGCAACATTTGTGCGTATGGAAAATGCCACCTCTTTCGTCTATAATACAAACGAAAATATATTTTCCAAGACCTTAATATCGAAAATCAAACACAAATTTGTAACAGACTGTAGACATTGTATTATTATATAGGTATATATATTTGTAATTTAATTGAAAACGAATAGACCGCCATTGCGTTAAAATAGGGAGCGCTTTGCTTCGACAACCAAAACAGTCTGAATTGCGATGTTTTAGAATATTGCTTCAATGGCGTAAGGCCGTACCGTCGGGCAGGTGCGTTGTAATGGTTGCTGGGCCATACTATCTACAGAATTAGAGCCACCGGATATATTTAGTAGTTTGGATTGTTGATGGTTTTACACTGAGGTCTATGGATCGATCGAAATATTATGTATACATCAACTTTGGGTACGGGAAAATTCAACTCCGTTTTCACCAGAGCAAAGTTCAAATGAAACGTTTCGGTGAATTAGTGGCGGTTCATTTATTTAACTTGTGGCGGTTCTTTTATATCTAAATTTTTCAACAGTGTTGTAAGTTGTCTGATAAACTTGTTATCGCACTAACCAATGTCCGTCGTGATAAAGGCGCGCACGGTTTTTGCCACGATAGATCGTAGAATACAGCAATAATTATAAAATGAACAAATATTGTAAATTCTCTTTTCCCTAAGATAAATGGTGGTGACACTGTTCTCTAATCGTTCCGTCCGAATTCCAGTTTAAACCCAAATAGGTACCCAATAAAAAAAAATAACAAATCTGAAATTCTGAAATCGTTAACTGTGCAAGTCAAATTACAAAACCACGTTTGGTGTTATTTAATATTTTGTGTTTTTAAACTTCAGTGGAAATTTAAATTTATTTATTCAAAAATACTGATGATTGTATATCTATCATATAGAATTTATATTTAATTAATTTAAACATTATGAATAAACAAGTAAATAATTCGACCAATTCTCAATGTTCCACAACGGGTAAGTATTAATTAAGATAATTTAATTAAATGATGTACCTAATTATTATGTATTGCTACAATTAATTATTTCCATACTTCTTTTAGATACCTTTATTAGGCGGCATAATGCATCAGAGGGTGCAGAATCAATTATTACAACGGATTCTTCAGGTGCTCAAACTTCAACAATAGAATTATTGGAAAAAACAATTAATGATGCTAACAACTTAATAAAGAAACCAGAAAACGAATTATTAAAATTAGGTTCAGTAGAAGACCGTGTACAATTATGTGAACAACATTTAATTCCATCACTTTGTATGTTTGCTAAAAATAACATGTTTCATAATGGTAAAAAAGTTATTATGAAACAGAGTTTAAAAGAGAAGTATTTAAAGAAACAGCTTGCTTTGACTTTATATTTTTTTGGTCCAGAAGTCTTACATTTTTTTAAAAAATCATTTAATCTTCCATCTCTAAACATTCTAAAAAAAAACCTTTATTAATATGACATGAAACCCGGTCTAAATGATTTTGTATTTAATCTTATTAAGTTTAAAATTAGCAATTTTAAATGTCTATAAAAACACACTTTTTTTATAATATTTCTAAGAGTCATATAATTGGGTTCACATAAAACCTATGAAAAAGCAACACAAGCTTTTGTTTTTATGATAAGAGATATTAATTTTAAGTGGAAGCAAAAAATTGCATATTATTTACTATCTAGCTGTATCATTAACGATTTAGTTTCAATTGTGTTCTCTATTTGTAAACTTCAAAATATTGGTCTTAACATTAAATCCTTTGTATCTGATCAATCAAAAGAATTTATAACTTTTTCAAAAGTAATGAATGTTTCTTTTAACGAACCATATTTTGATGTTGATAATCAAAGAATAATATATATTTTTGACTCTCACACTCTTATAAGAACTTCCCTTAATTTGTTCTTTAAATGTTCTCTCCATGTTAATGATGGGATTGTGGAAAAAAATATTTAGATATGTATTACAATTATATTTCAAAACTTACACACAAGCACATTCATCCAGAGCCTTTTGATGAAATTAAAGTCAGTTTGGCAACACAAGTATTCAGTGCCAATTTAGCTGCAAGGATGTCTCTAGCAATAGACACTGAAAATTTGCCTAAAAGTTCACTAACAACAATTAATTTTATTAATGATATGCATAAATTATTTGATATATTCAACAACTCATACAAAAATATTACCCCTCAAAAAGATCACCTATCTAAAATGATCAAGTTTGAAAATATGAAAGTGATAAATAATTCAGATATAACTTATAATGTAAAGTTTATAAATGGGTGGATGGTTTCAATAAGTGGTTTAAATATGTTATGGGAAACTCTTAAACCAACAATTAATAAAGAACATGTTTTGTGTATGCATTGGTTGAATAAAGATTTTCTGGATAGTGGGTTCGATAAAGAAAGAAAACAAAATAGTAAAGAATTTAAACCCACCTCTATACAACTTGTTAAGACATACAAAAAATTATTTTATCAAGATTATTTTCAACATTATTCTTCTACAGTAAAATTCCCAGGAGACCTTGACCAAATTATAATTAAAATTAATGACCAACCTTTATCTAATAACATTTTTCATATAATGAGTCATCAACAAAATGTTTTCAAATTTTCTCCAATTGTTATTGGCACTGTAGATTATAGACAATTAAATAAACCAGAGAGAAATAGTTTGCCATGTGTATGTGGATATTCAATGAGTAAATGTTTAGAGAAACATGTTTGTGAAATTTGTATCAATTATGCTTATTGTCAAAAATCATTAGACCAGTTACTTTCTTAGTAAAGTTTTTTAAGTTCCATTCTTATTCGGTCAACTCAACTACCAGTAAATTTTCAATATACTCAGACAATTTTCAAGATTATATTAAGAAATTAGATGATAATTTTGTACTTAATTTTCCCATATATTCAATTAAAGATAATGTCGGGGCCCAATTGAAGGATTTTTTATGTAATACACGATTGAAACACCCCTGTAATCTTTTTGACAAAACATTCTTGCTCAATTTATATCTTCGTTTTAAAATTTTTACTACTGTTAGATTTTCAAATAATGCAAAAATGACTAAAGAACTTAAATTAGCAGTTTTTACATTGTAAAATTAATAAAAAAAAATATTTAAGTTTAAAAATATTTTGTGTAATTAATTTTTTACAAAAACTTATTATTAACAGTAAACCTTTTGTTCAAAATGACTATAATATAAAATTTGTGTGTGTAAATATTATATTCTTTATAATATGAAGAATGGTCTTAATTATAGGTGTCAAATCAATGTGTGGTCATGCTGAGACATTTATTAATATTCTTTATGATGTTAAAACAGTTTTCAATTTAGTACTTAGGTGTCGGTTGGTAATGATTTAGTATATTAATAAATAAACAATTGTTTTGGTACTCCAAATTCTTGCTTTTACTTTTTTTTCAAATGGTTCATTCATTTTCTTACCTCTTTAGTATTGGGTATGCATCCTGGCTTAGTGACATTAGAAATACCAACAATTTTAAAATTAAAAGTTTATTCTTGAAGTTTAGCTAAAAGAATTATTTAAGAGTTCAGATTCTTATGAAAACTGCTTACATATAGAAAAATGGATAAAAGGAAATGTACAGCTTAATATGAACACAGATCCCTGATCCGTATTTTAAATACGAAATATTCAAATAAACTTATGGAAAGAATTTCATAAGCCAATGACTCCGTAAATGTATTATAAAAACGTGTTGTCCGACCAAACTGCTAGGATTCGCCGTTTTTATAGACACTATGTAGATGCTGCATCAAAACGATCTTTGAAATAAGTTAATTGGTTTTTATACCATGATTAAATATATACCTAATGGTTAATAATAATAATTATAAAAACTATAAGATCTATTAGTTACTAGTTTATAATAGTCGTGTGCCACGCTCATGACAAATTAATTAAATATTATGTTCTAAAATTTTAAAGCATAATATGTTAATATAGGTAATTGATTAAACTAATATGATATAACAGCATGGCAACGTTACAAAACACTTCATTATATGATACCCATTATAGATTTTTGTGATAATTTAAATCCTCAATATGTAAATTCAGTAAATGATGGACTTGCCTGATGTGTATAAATAAGACCGTGGGTACACTTGTATTGTACTTCTTCATAAGGGCATAATATAGTTTTTGTTTATTAATTAATTTAGTTTCATATATTACATATTTATTAATATTTCATAATATGATGACAATATGACAGGGCCATTTGACATCGAGTCATGACACTCAACAATGGCAAATAGTAAGTGGAATAAGTAAAATTATAAAATCGTAATATATATCCATAGAACATCAAGTATTCATATCCATACATGAACATAATATTTATGTTCTATGATATATCGCAAAATTACCTAGCAATTTATTCTGTGATAATCTTAGTTCGTGGTGATAATAGTAAACAGCGTTGTCAAGCATTTAATTTTTTGGCGTAGATATCGAAAAGTTCAATGTGATGCCGTTAGATAACGCTCCTATTACCATTAAAGCATTACAGTAACAATATATTATAACGAATAAAGTAAGCCCTCGTTCATATGGTAAATATTTCTAACCTTTTAAATATTTACTGTGTGAACGGGACTTTACTATATTATTATTTATTTTCTTTATATTTTTTTTACGTCTATTTGTCCCCCTCCCTATTCATGGGGTTTAATTTGAATATTTTATTAAAAAAAATGCATAAAAATTTTTTACTTCCGTTAGTTTTGGTTAGTTTCTACGCGTATATAACTATGTGCAGTACTACACTGCAGTATAAATTATTAATTACAAATAGCTATTTATAATCAATTATATTAATAGAGAAACAAAAATGTATCTTGTTTCAATTAAATAATTAAATAAAATTAGTAATATTACATTATTACAAAATACATTTGGGTTCTCAAGCTGAATCTAGCCCATTTTTATGTTTGCTCGAAAATGTATTAAAAAACACTGAAAAATCTTATTTTAATTAGTAGATATAATATAATGAGTTATTTTCTTTCAAATTACGAAATCTAGTAATTAGTATAATACTATAATGTATGATAAGTTTATTTCTTTTTCAAAACTATACTTAACTTGACATATATTTTTAGTTAGTCACTGAATGATAAAAAAATAACATTATTTCCAAACAAAGCTATAGAAAATGTAATTTCAAAATTAAAATCGAGTGGCTGGAGTATAGTATTTTTTGTTCTATGGATTAGTATTTAGTTTAAACATTTGACAAATACAAGTTGCTCCAACTCCTTTAAGGGTGGACCTATCAATAGCCCTGTAATCACACACCTTACGCCTTAAAGGTGTACTGTGTACATATATTTTTTTGTCACATCGCTGAACTAGGATTTCTTTTTGAAATTGATGTAGTTGTATTTATTATAAATTTAGCATAGGTACTCGTATTATTCTTAAAAATAAGTAGTTTAATTTGTTTAATAAATTAAAATTATAGTTGTAAAATATAAATATGTAAATAATATTTTTATTCAGGTGATCGTGTTTCGGCGCCCTTTGAGTCGTTTCGTTCGACAAGTGGCAGTAGGACCGCAGTTGGATGACGTTGGACGCCCTCGTAAGTAACGGACGCCCTGTAACCGGTAGCCGGGCCGACGGTATATTCGACTGTCTGCGTCCGGCCGTCCGGTAACCGAACCCGGTATAGTCCGGTCACGGTACCGGTACGACCTGGTTCGCGACGTTCCCATTGGCCAAAATCCATTCCTACGTTTTCGTCCAATACGGAGTACCCAAAACCGTAACGGCCTTGCTCGGGCTGTTTTAGTTCTTCTACGGCCGCGCTGTTATCGTTATCACCGTCTATTACGTCCTCTATTACTACGGGAACTCTCGAAGTGTATGTCGCCGTTGGTTGTATGTCGCTCGGTGTTATGATATGTCCATGATTGTCACGGTTCTAAAAAAAACCCAATAAAATAGTATTTTTTTTAGAATGAGCAATTTCGTAATTTTTAAGTTAGATATGACTAGTTTTCCAAGGAGGGAAAAACTTTACGCAGCCCTTTCACCCCTCTTAAATCGTTTCGAATAAAAGGCATTTTACCATACCATAATATTATATGCTAAATAATCTTTTTTGTTCATCATGTATAATGTACATATATATTATAATAGTATACATAGACAGTGGCGTACGCAGGGGGGGCTAATTTGCCCGTATTATTATTTTTGTTTTTAAATCTATCAACGATTTAATATAGGGTGTATTTATTCATTTATTAGAACCACGTACTAAGATATTAATAAATATTATATAGGTATTATATTATCTAAGTCCGCGATTACGACCACAGTCCATATATGGGTATTTATAATCTTATATAATTATAATATAAATTTATGTATAATTTTTTCATATATTTTTTATTTATTTTATGCTTAATTTAAGTAAGAAATAAAATAGCAACTATTTTAATTTTTAAGTCAATGCGTTTGTTATAACTGAGTAATTTTTTATTTTTAAGCCCCCCCCCCCCATTTGTAAAATCCTGCGTATGCCACTGTACATAAAATAGTGCGACCAAGTTAAAAAGGGGACTTGCAGTTTGACCTAATAAACTATTTTTGTCCCATCTTTCATGTATTTAACACGTTATATGACCAGCTAAGTCATTGTTTTAACTTGGTTGCACTATACACTTACATATTTTCGTCCGAAAACGTTTTGACTATCGTACAACATCTCACTACTTGTTTCGTCGTCGACAGCAGGTCGGCGAGTCTGAACCGACGGTTGTACTTTGCGTCGTAATTGTCGAGGCGATGCCGTCGTTAGAATTGTTGGATTTATTTCGGTACCACCGATGACAGATGGCTTTCGACGACGTTGGTGTTCGATTTTTTCCCGCTCGTCATTTTGACTTTGTCGTTTATATGTTGCTATGCTGTCCGTCTCAAATTTTGCAGCCGTTACGTCCGTGTTTACGTACTGATTGCTGCTCATGCGCTGCTTAGGTACGCCTTGGTCGAATTTCAAATTTTCAAATTTTCTATCATCTTCGTGTTTTTGGGCTTTTGAATCTGTGTCGACGATTGTATGATGGGCGTTATTTCCCCATTCGTCGACTATCACGTTCGTAAATACGTGTTGTTGCAGGTCATAGTTGTCATCATCACGATAAAAGTCATTATTCTCATCGTCGACATCCTCGTTATTATTATTTAGACGTTGTTCGTTTGCCATGTTGGCTGCGTCCGTGTTATATATATTATGTGCCTCGGTGTGATTATTTTCGTGTTCAATTGATACTATCACATTCGCGGCAGTGGTGGTGATGTTTTTCGGGTAATCGTGAAGGACGTCACTTTTTGTTTCATTCTTGAGTAAATTAAAAATATTCTGATTCTTCCTATGATTTTGGTTGAGTAATCTTATGTCGGCAATCTGATTATTGTATTTATTTTCGTCGTCCGGTTGTAGCACATCAGTGTTCACGAATTGGTGAGCTGCATAGCGTTGGAAGTTATGCTCGAAATCTGAATCATAACTTTGAGGCTGTCGTACGGTATCTTTCTCCTCGCCGGACTGCACGTTTCCGTTGTACACGTCTTGCAGAGTGGAATGTTTGTTTTGTTCTTTGGTCGTGTACGCACCATTGTTGTAGCTGTGTCGATGACTGGGCTTGTTCTTATCCTGCGTTTTGTCGTGAAACCCAAAGTCCGAATTTTTACGGTACTCGTTAACTGCTCCGTAGGCATAGTTAGTAATGAAACGCGTTACATTATGACGTTTGTTATTTCCTTCGGGTAACTCACTGGCGTTCACGTATTGATAATGATTACCACTCTGGAATTTATCTCTTTCGTCGTCGAAATGTTGAACGTGAGTTGTTGGACGTAGATTATTTTTGTAGAGCACCGTCGTCGTCGGCGGCGGAGACGTTACGAATGTAACAATTGCATCTGGTTGACGTACCTGTCGCTGCTGCTGATAATCTCGTCGACCGTTTATAGTAGACGGTATAACGGTTTCCAGTGATTCCTTATGCTGCACAATCGGTGTCCAGTCCAAGTATGATAACGCACTGTCGTCGTATTTTCGTTGTTGTTGATGTCGTTGGACCGAAGCGCTGACAGTCAATGACGGTCTGCGATTATCTACACTTTTTTGGGTTTTGGGTTGTCTCGACCTGGTCCCAGTAAATGTTCTATTCGTGGGTACCTGTGCTTGCATCTGTTGCTGATCACCGCGATGGTCTAAAGCTCTGCCGTGAATTTTAACTTGACGGTAATTAGTGGTTCCGGCTGAATTTATCGATGTCGCTGTTAATGTCGTTAACGTTACCACCTGCAAGATAAATATATTAATATAATACAAAGGTAGATTAGTAAAACCTTACTTTTTAACTTGATAAGCTATAGGTAATTTTCTAATCTATTTAATAATTTAACTAGTTTAATTTACAGCTGTTGAAATAACTTCAATTGTTTTTTAGTTGATTTTATAAACTAATTACTTTACAATGTTTTATATAAAAATAATGTTTAGTAATAATATTATTCTGTTATGTTTCTTAATAAATAATATTATATTATATTGTATACATATTATATCCATATTATAAATAGGCATAAAATAATACTTCTTATGTAATTCACACATTAATCGATTAACTTTATTTAAAATGAGTTAAGTCAATATTATTTTCCATCTTAACTTACTTAACAAGTTAAATGTATTATTGGTTTATTATTAACATCTTGTATTCACTTAACTTAATTTAACCAAAGTCATTATTTTTATTAGCTTGCTTATTTTTAATATTAAATAAACACGGATTTGCATGCATCTATTATTGTAGCAATTACTAAACGCGAAAGTATATTAAATAAAATATAGTATTTTATAATTATTATTAAATCTTAAATAATATATAAATTTTTTTTTTATTTAAAAAAAAATGTATTTACATTACATATAGTTTTATAGTTTGATTTTTGATTATATAATATTTTAAAATAGCAAAGAATTATTAGTATTTATGGGCAGGAACTTAGAAGTACCATCTTAATAGATAATATTTAAAATTGTATTTTTATTTTGTAATATTTAATATGTATCTATTATTTATTTATAGTCAATTATTTGACAATACATGTTGAATTTGAATTATGTAGGTACTTAAAGTCTGTTACAGAGTTATTAATTATTAGAATAATTAAAACTGTTTCAACACTTCAAGTTTACACGTGTTGTTTAAATGTATGGTTTGTATGAGTTGTCATATCCCTTTCTTGTATAATTCTTTGATTGGAAATTTTCTTACACAAAAACTTAAAAACCAATAGGTAATAAGGTAAAATTAAGTGTATATTATGTAGGTAAATCCTCGGGTAAATCAATTCTGACTTTAATGACGATGTTATTTTATAACATTTTTAGAATTTAAAATTTAAAATATTGGATTGGTTTTTTTGCTTTATGTCAATATAAAATTAAATAATAATAAACAAATGAATTACCTGTAATATAGTCATCAATACTATCCAACTCCGTTTCATTGCATACATTTTAATTTTTCAAGCTTAAATCAAAATTTTGTATTATTAACTAAATTATCATCAGTGACCACCAATCATACTCTGTGTAATACACTACACAGTACACGCGCATGTTATATTCACTAAGTTCAACCCTTCCTAAAAGTTGTAATGTGGTAAATAGAACTATATTTTATAAAAGAGTAAAAACCGGTCTTAGTGTAAAGATTAAATACATTCGCATTTTTTTCTTTTAATCAATTATAGCATAGCTTTCTTTAGAAATTACACTTATAAGATAGCTAGGTATATATAGCAAATTATTATAGATATATAATATGATAAATAATATGCTATATTAGACAGGTAGTTACTGTAAAAATTATATTAAAGTATGCTTTTGATGAAGACTCATTATACTATTATATCTCACGGGAAAAAAAATAATGCAACCGTTGAATATATGTATAATATACCATGTATTTCTGTAGTGACCAGTGTAATATGTATATTGTTTATATAGTAATACTAGTAACAGTGACGTACTCAGATTTTTTTAAAGTGGGAGATATGACATATTGTATAACGCAATAGTATATTAAAATATATATTACTACAAATAAAAAAAATTATTTTCAAACTGAAAAACAATATAGATACATTTAAAAAAAAAATTATAAATAATGAGCATTTTATATTTTCATAAATAGGAGTACTATAATATACTCTGTATCCACTAGTTGTATATACGTCTTACTTAGTTACTATTACCTATACATTTATAATAATGTAGATAAATAAATATTACTTAATTAAAATCAACATTACGAACTATTTAAATCTGTTATTTCTGATTTTTAAATATTAATTGTGATATATTTTTAAATTATTATTGAAGGAAATCCAACTAAAGAGGCATGGAAATTATATTAATTAACAATGAGAAAGTTTTCAATTCTTCTTGAATTTTGTAGAGTAGTTATAGAGTATATATTTAGGAGATAAGAGGATTTTCATTGTTGCTAAGAATTGTTTTGTAATAGTGATGGATTAGTTTTTTAAGGGAGGGAAAACGTAGATCATCGTGTAAGGTTAAAGACATAAGTAAGGAATTCAGTAATTAGTTGTAAATTAATAGTAGTGTACAATTAATATTGGACAGTTTAACATATGAATAAATTGGATTTAATAATGTACTACTATAATTTGATTTTTTAAAGGTAGAGACGATAGAGATTAAATTAAATACTCATATTCCTAATATTATATATGTAAATAAAATAAATAATTTATTTAATTATTATATATTACAATTAGAATTATTAATACATTACTAGAGGTAGTTTACTACAATAATACTATTTATTTACTTAGTATTGAAGTTTATAAAAAATAGGTTAAGATATAGGTATATTAATATTCTACCGCATTGTCTATTACACTAATACTTGGTAAATAGTAACATATAATAAACTTTCTAAACTCATATTATACAAATAGGTATATTAAATTACATTTTTAATAATGATATTGATAAAATTTAAAATCATGTACCTATAAATGTAATTTAATTTAAAATTTATTAATAATAGATCAAATTTAAATGATAAATAATAGTAATTACTCTCAAATAAAAAAAGAATTGTACCTGATCTATAGTATACTCGAAACTCGTATATATACTAATAATTGTTCTTGTACATAGATTTATATGTTGTTAATACTATATATTATTTTTTCATTTTTACTCTCGATTTTAAAAATTGTATAATTTTCCATGGAAAGCAATTGAAAGTTGAAACGAGCAACTCTATAGACTAGCTATCGTAATAGTATTTGATATCAAATACATTTGTATGTTTAGGTAGATTAATAATTGGGATGAAGAATTTGTCTGAATCTATAAGTTTTTACTTTTATTTTTTTTTAGAATGAAATCACTGTAATAAAATGGATTATGGAATGCCAATTATATCAATAAAAAAAAACATTCAAGTATAACATTTTTTTAATAGAAAGTGAATGAGATTATGTAGAAAATAAAATTAATTGTAATTATTATAAAAATAAAACATGTTACTGTAGAAGTGCAGACTTGTGGTAACTACTACAAATATCATAAATCAGTGTTAAAAATCGTAATAACTATAGCCATCATTGAATAATGGAATGAGTATATTGTAGAAGGTGATACAAAATGATTAGGTATTTATATTATAGCTTAATATATATTATATACTCGTCTTCATTTGTAGGGACTAGAGGATATATAATTTGTTGATGACATCATGTCGAAATTAATAGATATAGGTAAAAACTTCAAATACTGACATAGTTAAATCTAGATATTTTTGATATGATTATCAGTTAATTATCAGTTAAATTTCACAAATTAATTGTGAGTGATCGAGTGATGACATTTTAAATAATATTATTATTGAAACCAATACATATCCTATATAGTAAAGAGCTTTAACATTTCTTTGGTAATTTTCTTGATTAGATAAATAATAGTCTGATAAGAAATTTCAGAAAATTTTTCATTTTTCATTTTTTTTTTGGTGTTTAATTTTGATAGGGTTAGTATTACATTATTATCGTATGAGTTATAATGTAGTACATGAGAAGTTATTAAAAATATATTTATTATTAAGAAAAAAAAATTAATTGTTAAACTGTTGCTTTTCATAACGGAAAAACGACCTAAGATATTTCTTTATTCAGTGAAGTGTAGAAAATGACCTTTTGGTCGAAAAGTTTGAGGCTAAATCAATAAATACATGGGACTTATCCATAAAGCCATATCGATATGTATAGTATAATATATGGTACTTATAAATGGTATAAAATTTGCTTTTATTTTTATAATTTATGTATGTAAGTGTATTCGTATACAGTTCATCTGACGATTATACTTAAGAGAATTGCCAATATATCTTAAGACTTTTAAAATTTCAAAAGTTTCATTTATTTTTTCCTTTCTTTATAAACAATTAGTCTTAATTTGTTTGCACCGGCATGTGTACTTTTAAACTTCTAAAGAGTCAAGTTCATATATTTTTAACAAGATAAAGTGCTATTGGAGAATATAAATTTATCATAACAAGTTTTTCTTTTCTTAAATTCAGCTGTCAGCTGATTTTCACGAATGAGATGAAATGTCTTGTAATAAAATTAGCCGGCTGTGGTGCGAGCTAAAGAAAATAAAGATAGCCACGATACTTTTAATAGCGTAATAGTATTATATTATCATCTGGATGTAGAATTTACCCATTTATGTAAATGTCTTTGTTTAGTACACAGTTCAATAACTAATAAACCACTGAACTTATTTATTTAAAATATGCATCAAAATATCAGAAATATTGCGATTAGATTATAATTTTATAAAATTATGTTAATAATGAAAACTTAAGTAGAGTATAAAGCAAAATGTGGTACAATTTATGTGTAAAATGATAATGAATAATCCCGATAATATTTATGTTTTTTAAATTGGTTGCCAAATATTCCGTATCTCCGCAATACTTCTTCCACTATTTGTAGTTTGTAGTTTATATAATTGCGCGATGATGTGTAAGTTCAAACGTCTTAAAAGGTTACAAAAAAGTTATTCTTTTGAGCAATTTTTCTATGTATGTAACAACTGTATTAGTCAATCATATAGTTTATACAATGTAGTTTATATTAAAAAAATAAAACAAATATTAATGATATTATAACAAAAACCTTTTATGTAAAAAAAAAATCTTTTTTCACTACATAATATTATCATATTATATTGTACTGCGCAAAGTAATCCATAAATATTAGGTAAGTATCAAAAACAATATTGTTATTTAATACCTAATAATTATTTACTTGGCAAAAATATATTTTTACACCAAAATTAAAAAGTCTATAGCGAAGTAATGTTAACTCCACAGTTATATATATTTGTAAAATGCTTTTTGCCAAGTAAGTAATATTAGTATTAAATATCTACCTAATATTGTTGGTATACTTAGTTTATAATAATATGATACCACAACTTTATAGCGCTAAAATATTTTAAGTCTTTTTTTAATGGAAAAACGCGGAAGGTTTTTCATGGGATAATAAATGCCGCGGATACAGCGTAACGTAAATAATTTATAATGTACAGTATAAATGTATAATATTGTAATGCTATTTAGTATCATAGTGGCGTCGGAGTTTCTGTTCGAAATCGGTCGGTGGTACGTCCTTCAGACCGATTATAATTATTATCTCTCTGTTTCTATGCATTTTAGAACATAATCCGCCGTGCATCAATTCGTTCACCTCTATTTCCGTTCTGCAGTTTTCAAATATTGGTACACAACGACTTCTGCAGATATTTAATGCTTACTTAGTACTTACATACATTGCAATTGTAGTATTTCAAGTATTTGTTTTTCCTGATTATTTTAAAGTATTGATTGTAAATAATATAATATCAAGATTCAATTTTTACCAGGAACGTTACTCAAAGTTTAATAATCAAACCATTTTTTCTATTCGAAAAAGTACATAACATTGTAAAATCAATATACATTTATTTCTATGCTCAGAATCTAAAATAAACGATCTGTATTTTTAATTATTATTATTACAGTAAAATCTCGTTATAACGAACTCCAGGGAACCGAATTTTTTTTCGTTTACCGGGATTTTTCGTTGTATTGGTATTCGTTGTAACGGGAATTCACTGTATTATCATTATTATTTTGAAATAACCTAAGTAAAGAATCATACTATGAGTATTAAAATTATCAATTCATTTTAAATATAAATATAATTTTTAATTATTTATAAGTTACAAATAAATGAAAATTAAATATACAGTAAAAACCATTCTATTCCCTTGGTAAAAAAGTATTTATGCCACTGTATATTATATTATATATTACGGAGTCCCCGTAATTCCGAATCGATATTATTCATTTTATAATTAGAATTTAAAAGATAGGTATATAACATAATATTATTCTTGTCGTCGGTTTATCGCGTTAACGCGACGAATCGCTACAGAGACAATAATAATTGTAATACATCATGCTTGTATAAAAGTTTTAGGTAGTCTAGTGCTCGATAATCAGTAACTCATTTTTACAGGCTATTATTTCGTTTTATTTTCATCTAGTATGACATATCAAACTATTAATTCAAATATGTTATTTAATTTTAATTTTTGATGTTTTAAAAGACGTTATTAATTAGCTATACATAGGTAATTAATGAATCATTTTTTTATTACTGTTACTAGCTAGGTTATTTTATTTTGAATAGTTTAAAGTAGCCATTTAAAATAATTTGCTAGTTTTTTCCGATTAATTTAAAAATAATATACTAAGTAGGTATAGTGTCGATAGGTGTTTCCTTCCCTAGCTAACTTTTTCAAAGTCTAGTACACTAATAATAATTATCAACTTATTTACCATTCTATTATTGTATAATATCATGTATAAAAATTATAAATGTCTAAATAAAAATATATATAAAAAAGATATATATATATATATATTTTATTATCGAACTTATGTAAATTGCTATAAATGTGGTTAAAGTTAAAAACCAATTTAATATATTTTTGTTAATCACACTACCTGAATAACTATAAAACAATGGTTTTGAATAAAAATGACAATAAATATTTCTTAAGTTACTAATATAGTAGACACACATGGACACACTAATATTATTTAATTACTGCCTAATCGTTGTAGTTACTTTAACTACAGATTGTGTTTCATACACAGATATAGAGTGATTCATTAATTCTCCTTTTCTTTAACAATGCATTTATTAAAATTTTGATTTTTTGAATTTTAAAGTAGTTTTACTTAAAGCTTAAAGGCAATATTTTTAAATACTAAGATTTTTTGTATATCAATAATGTCCAGAGTGATACAAACTTTTATTATTCAAATGAGAACCTTACTAATTTACATTACAAAATTTATTGTGTTAAATCGTTAAGTAGATATTTTTATTTTAAATTTTGATGTATCTATTTGAAAATGTTGACAAGTAATTTCTGAGTTAAAAAAATGTTTATATTAAGGGTAAGTCTTTAAAAATGTGTTTACAAAATATGAATATAAAATAAATTAAAAATAAGTAAATATTTCATCTAGTATTTAATACATTGAAATGATTTTTACAAACTATGAAGTAGTAATAATATATTAGTATTAATTACTCGTACTTTAATTATTATATCATTGACATTCCATCTCATTGTATATGTTTAAGTCCATCACTAAGAACTATTATCTTTAGTAATTATTATTTAATAACATGAAAACTATTCTTTTAGACATAATTTGATAAATAATTTGAAATAAAAAAGGGTGATTCTCAATTTAAAAAAAAGTTTATATTACCACAGGAAACTCATTACATAGAATGAAGATTCAAAGTGATTCAAAATATCATGTTATTAAAATTTGAAAACTAGAATTTACATAAATGTATTATTAAACTAAGAAAGGTAGTAGTAAAGAAGTAAATATTTTAGGTGAACCATACTGTATGTGTAATGTATATTGTGTAACATAATATATCATTCGCTTTACTCTATTAACTCAAAATTATCCACTTTTGGGTATTTCATTATTAAACAGTAAGAGAGGCTGGGGTGCTATGAGCTAAATCTTCTCAAACCCCATCGGTCAGGCCTTTAAAGTGCCTGAATACACGTGCCAAACGAAAAATAATAATGATAATAATTTATATAACATCATTATTACAATCGGACTTAAATCATTACGGCGATCAAAGATTAATTGTATGCCGCGTGACAATCTATCATTATATTTCGGTCAGGGGAAATATGTTTAATTGCCATTGTCAAATTTAAATAATTGCATTAATATACATTATGATACACAACGTTATTGTGTCAGGACCGTTGAGTTCGTGTGACCGTGAAGGACGCGCGCAGCTGTAGCTGACCCAATGAACCGATATTGTTGTGCGCGGTCGCCGCGGCCGGTCGATCAAATTTCTCCTCTCGGCGCTTCTTTGATGATAATATGATAATAACATCATATCATCCACTTTATGCAATTATACAATATTGTATTAGTTTACTGAAATCAATGTGGACAAAAACGATTTATTCGGTTAAAACAATTTGACATATTTTAATATTTTATCTTCTTATTGAAAACTTTATAAACACATAAGAGGATAAAGAACAGAGTACCCTACTCGAATTCAATAATATACCTACCTATTATAGTCCGCACGAGTCTACAAAGAAAGATTTCAAATCCTATTTTTATTTTTTTCTATTAAATCTTTTATAGTGGATAGGTACTCACTACTCTGTATATAATCTCATAAGCAGTTTCCTGACTCAATTTTTAAAACGAATTTCTAAATAAATAAAATTAAAAAAATAAATGGTTTCATAATATATTTAATATTATCGCTATTGGAATATTATAATAAATTTTGTTAGGAAAATATAATTTGAATGTATTTAGTATAATTAATAGATCAGATTATATTGTTAATATTATTATTGAATTTAATTGGAAATACATACAAATTATGTTGAATAATTTATCCGTTTAAACATATGTAATTCCTATTATAATAGGTATTATCTGAGATGCTTCAAAGTAAAAAATAAAATATAATATGATATTCTTCAAAATAACAGAAAAAAATGTATTAACCTTTATTAAAAGATGTTTTTTCTTTAGAACGAAACTGTTCAATTATTTCAATAGAAATATTTATTTTTATATTTTTAGGTTGGTAATTAAATAAATAATAGTATCTACATTTCAAAATTATATAGTTAAGTTATAAAACATAAAAAAAAAAACAGTTACCATTTCTATGTAATATTATAATTTTATGTAAGTACCTAATATACTAATATGTAATGCTTACGTTAATGTAAATTTAAATTTTCACATTTTTCTAGTCACTCAATGAGTATTTTGATACGTGTTTGGGACTGAATTAAAAACTAGCTGATGGTTGTCAAATGGATGTCACGGAGTTTCAATAAAATGGCATCGTTGGTAAATTTAAAATTTCATAAGCATCGAATTTCTTAATCAAATATTTTATAATATATACCTATAAAATTATATTACATTAATACGGCTATCTATTATACGAGGACGCTTGAAAGTGATATAAAACAAAACCATATAATAACATCTACGTCTCAATGGTTTTTAAAAGTGACTGTTGATCACAATTTTGAACGTATAAAAATGATATTACCTAACACTTTGATTATATTTGTTACATTAACAATTAAAAATAAAAATATTCATCATATACAAACGTATATGATGTTTCAATTTATAACCACTTCACCAAAAGTTGGGTTTATATTTTAAATTATATAATATATGAAGGTTTCCCACGAATGCTCTCCTTCCATTTTTTTTAATTATGCATTTATTCAAATCCAATTTTTAGAACATTTTATTTTTTCATATATTTATATTATTTTTTAAAAATCATAATTTTTGCAATTTTTACAAAATTCTAACTTTAAACGCTTGTATCAAAAATATTGTAACTATATATTATATTTTTATGTATTTGAAAAAATTACGAAGATTAAGAAATCTTGCATTACATTTTTAAGCTTTTTAGTCAGACAAAAATTGTATTACCTATACATAAAACGACAAAAAACTAAAAATAAAAACAAATCAAAAAATTAAAAAAACTAATTAATATCACAAAAGAGCCAAATATCGTAAAAATCGCTACAAGTTTAGTAATTTTTAATACGAATATTCTGTGAAAATTTTCAATCTTCGCGGTATCTTAAGTAATTAATTTTCAAATTACATAAAAAAAAATAAAATTTTGTTAAAAATTTAGTTTTGTAAAAATGTTCATGCAATAAGATCAAAATATTCTATCAAAAACCACTTTCAAAGTTGAAAACCTGAAAATTTTTACTACTCTGTAAATCGATGACAAACAAACACAAAAAACACATAATAATTATACAAAATCAATATACTCATTGCTCCGCTTGGAATCTATACAGCTACAACAATACAATGGTTAATAATTTCATGCAAGCGATGACCGATAAGCTAATACGATATGGACATTGTTGCGGTAAACTTGTCATACACGTTTTCTAAAACTACGCATGTGGTAGGTCACGATAATTAATTATTATTACCTACAACTGGCGCGTACGCCGCGCTGTGTGGAAAACAATTACTACATAATATTAAATTCGCTGTACGAGATGT
Source organism: Rhopalosiphum maidis (assembly GCF_003676215.2). Classification (NCBI taxonomy): domain Eukaryota; kingdom Metazoa; phylum Arthropoda; class Insecta; order Hemiptera; family Aphididae; genus Rhopalosiphum; species Rhopalosiphum maidis. The sequence goes on along the minus strand of NC_040880.1, from coordinate 35,630,356 downwards.
ACTAAATTAAGTGTATAGGTATATATATAATATATATGTATATATTTAGTACATACGTATAATATGTATAGTGTATACAACAAGACGATTCTTTTATCAATGTTATGCCGTCATATTTTCAGTAAAAATTTAAATTTCAAGTGCTTATAAAAATATTGTACCTATAAATTTTCAATATTTTTATAAAGTAATAATAATTTATGATGAACTTTGTATTCATTTTTCAAGCTTTTTGACCAAGAAAAAATATTTTTTTATCAATATTTAGTAAAAATGTCAAATTTCTACAAATAACTTAAAAAATTCAAAACATTTTGAAAAGTTATTGAAATTGAAAATCTGATTGCTCCAAAAGGCGGTACAGATAAAACATATTGTAAAATAAATATAATATGCATAGCTTCACTTAGAACCTAAAGTAGCAAAAAAATGTTTTGAAATAATTTCAAGTTGAGTAAAAAAAATATATAAATATATATAAATAAATTTACTGAGAAAATTATTGTAAAACGATTAAAGAATAGATATGTACTCGTATGTTTAAAGTAGAGTTTGTTTTAGGCTTTGAACGCTTCCCAAGTTTATTTAGCAAATTGTTGTGAAACGTTTTTCTACGATCTTATAATTTTGTTTTTAAAAATCAACCAAAGTATTTTTTGTTTGATATTTGGAAGTCCAATGTTTTTATGTGCATTCTTGTGTAAAATATTTAATCCAAATGTATTTAAATAACTATTATATATTTAAAAGAAATAATGAAATGCTTTTTTAACTATCTTGAATAGCAAATGCTCTAAAGTTTAATATTAAATATTAAAATAATAATTTTGCTGTAGAAAACGAAATTAAAAAATTTATAAGCGAATGAATACATTACTTTTATTTTCATAATCTATTACAAAAAAAAAGTAAAAAGCAATAAGTGAGTGTGAAATGAATTGAATAATAACGCTCCGTCGCTTCAATCATTAGTAACAGAAAGATGTATCTAAAATATTAATTGTTCGATTGTAGTATAACGCATTCAAAATTACAATAGATTTTGATTTAAAAATTAAAAATATATTATCGTCCCGATTATCATTCTAATATCAATTACTTGAATTTAATTTATATCTTACTCTATCAAATTAAGTATCAGTATTGTAATAACCATAAATTATGTAACATGATTTTTGTTTTAATAATTATATTATAATGAATATATTAAACAATTATTTTAATAATATTTGTTTAAAAAAAAATTTAAAATCGTACATTTGTTATTTAACTCTATAATCCCGATGAATATTTCAAACTGTATAGTTAAATCTTATTGGCGATTCCATTAAATACGTTTGTATGTAAATTAATGATTTTGAAGCACAACTACTTAGTTTCACGACATGGAACGATTAAACAAAAACATATAAGTACAAGTTCAACAACACTCGAACTATATCTACCTGTTTTTGCAATAATAATTAATTTTATACATTTAATATCACTTATTTTATAAATTTATTTGAGAAATATTTATTTTTAAATAAAAAATGTAACCTTGAGTAAATTTTTGACATAAATTTATTGAAAATTTAAGACGTTAATAATAATATGAATTAATACTACAACAAGGGCTTCTGAATTAGATTTTTTAATAAACGAGTTTTTAAATGAGTAAGTACTTATTAAGCTATAAGTAAATGTCAAATGGATACTTCTTATTATAGAGCATACACATAATACCAACTACGACATAAGTATGCAAAACAGTCATTGTACATATTTACACATTTTGAATAATATTTTAATTATAAACATTAAACAGTTGATAATTGCCTGCAATACGGTGTATCTTATGATAAAAGTATCTTAAATACCCACATTGATAACGCGATGGATTTTTATTTCTGAACTATATTATATAAATATAATACACATTGCAGTGATTCAAAAAGAATATTACATCTTTGAAAATCTGTATTTATTAAAAGAAACATTGTGGAAATTTGGGTAACTAATCAATGTAAAGAGTACAAAACAAATGTTTTTTTAAGTAAAAGACATGTTTACAGATGCTCAATGTGACCCCCTCGAGACACTCAAGCGACATCAACCCGATAGTTGAGTAGTTGCTATCGTATCACGAACTCACAACAAAAAAACAAGTCGAAGTGAAATACGTGGTGAAGGACGCTCTTTTGGACATCTCTCAACAACCTAATGAAACTTCTGAAAGTCACTTAAATGACGACACATAGTCCTAGCTTATTGTTTATTTTTTGCAGAGATCTCAATTTTCATAGATATGGTATTATTTTCGATTCAAACCTTCTACATATGATTATTGATAATAAATGGACGAAAAGACTATTTTCAATATACGCGATATTTGTTAGTCAACACAAAATGTACAAGTTTTCATATTTTGCGTATAAATATGCAAAAGAATTTCATTATCATACGCTGCGTAGTGCGTGTACTTGGACAAATATTACATTTAAGTCATTGGTGTATAAATTCGTTTGTATTTTCGACATAAAAACGACGCACGTACATGATATAATATGCGCGTATAATCAATAATTGAGTGTCTCGTAATATAATAATTATAATATAATATAAACATTAAACACGCATTATTATAATAATATAATGACAGTAATAATATGTAGTTATAAAGATACTTATGTATATATATATATATATATATACCCGTACGTGGGGGGCTGTGAAATTTAATTTATTTTTGGTTAAAAAGTATAATAATACGATGAGTGGTGTCGACAACGCCAACGAAAACTTACTGCAATAGCCAGCAGTTTGAAATTTCGTAATCATCACTCCGACGACAGTATTCAATTTGTTTTTATCGGTATGCCTATAATACATTGTTATTATATTATAATTAACGCTATATATTACATTTTTTTTTAAAAAATTCAATTTATTGTGTCAATTGATTGTTCTTACAATGTTAAATTTAAATTTTAAACGCTCCTTGTAATCAGACGTACCTATGTCATATTATATAGTTCTATAAATTGTCTTTTTTTATTTTCCTTTATGTGTCGCATCAGTACAATATTATATTGTGATAACTGGTTAGTAAAAGTTTTATAATTGTTATTTCAACGTCATAAATTATAATTATTAATCATAATTCATCATCATAATTACATTATAATTATAGGCAATGTTGCCGACTGACCGCAGTTATGTCATAGAATTATTTGGTAAGTCAAGTTGACGCCTAATCTAATAATCGTAAAACGCATAATTATAACAATTTATTTTAGTTAATACTATATTACATGCTCAGTAAAATTTGAAATTTTCTCTTACATAGTATATTATTTATTTTTCAGTCATGTATCCAGTGGTATCCAGTTTAAATTTAAAATGAATATTAAAAAAATATAAACCATAGGTCCATATAAAACACCCACGAGGTTATGACGGTTATGTAATACTTGAGAAAAAAATATTCAAAATATTTTCACACAGTAAGCATCAATATCTATATTATTTATAATTTAAGTAGGTATCTACATTTTAAAAGACTACAATTACGGAAGCGCTTGATGTGTTGCTTAAGGTGTTACCCCCAGCTATTTAATTTAAAAATTGAATAAGTGAACAATTTGTTTCTTTTATCATTGATATTATTTTAACCAATAAAATTGAAATAGTACTCACAATATGAAAATCTATAATATTAATTAATAATTATATTATTGCAATATTAGGATAGTACGAGTTTATAATATAATAAATAAAATATAGTAATAAACAATTATGTTCCTTAAAGAAGAAATAATTTGATATTATTATTAAGTTTTTATTATTCACAAAGTATTTATAGCGAAGAGTAAGTCATTGATAAATATTATGTCGGAATTTGGACGACTTTTTTTGGCTATTATTAGGATCCAATATCATAACGGCCGTTTATTATCATTAATACACTTTTGTTATGAAAACTGCCTTCCAAAATCTGTTAAAATATACAATTTAAAAATAAAATAAATCGACGTAATCTGTGGTACATTCCATCTGATCGTATAACTGTACACAGACGATTAGCAAATACAGTATAATATAATATAATATAATAATATTATAACGTCCATGACCTCCACACGCACACCGGTTTAGTAATAATAATTTCACCGTCGATATCCCGCGCGCTTGTGTGTGTACTTAACCTGTTAGACGGCGTAGGCGCTAATTTCAGTAGTGGTTCGATCGTCACCAGATCACCGTCAAACCGAATCATGCAGTCGTTCAGGTAAGGCGCAAGTCGAAATGATTTATAGTGTTGTATGTTGTACTTAAGTGAATAATATATATCTCCACACTATATTATTGTAACACCGACCTTTGAGAGATGAATTAAATAACACAGTTATAAATAATAATAATAATATCGTACATGTAATCGGCGGACGTGTAGGTTTTGGAACTTTGTAGAACGTTTTAAACGGGGTGTGCCGGGTGCTCGAATATTTAGAAATCCGACTAAATAACAACAATGATAATAAATTACATTGTGATGACAACTTTTGAGGTATTTTTACCATTAACTGTACTTAATACAGGATGTTATGTACACAACTGCAAAATGTATAATATTGTTAATTACATTTGGCAGTTATTTCTATTGTTATTTCTACTTAACCTGTTTAGCCATCATGAGATCTTTATTCAAGTGGTAAAATAATATTTTGTTTATATATATACTTTGTATTTCTCTTTAGCATAACTATTGCATCATTTTGTTTTTATTAAGTTTAGAATACATTAATGTATTAATGTGTAAATGTGTTTTTATTTATGATAGGACAGTTCTGAAGATATAATGTTATAGTATAATATAATATTTTATTGTTTTAAAAATTTTCATAATTTTCGTATACGCAATGTTTACTCCAGTCAAAATCTTATTATCAGAGTGGATGAAGTTGAATTTAATACGGAACCATTTTTTAAGCCTATAGCAGTAGTAATGCTTGTACTTATGTCTGTATAATGTATAAGATACCTGAAAATATCACAATATTTTGTTTTACCGACTTCTTCACTGCATTTCTATTAAATTACGTTCGCTAGGACAGTTATACTATTTTGGTTTTTTAATTGGTGACTAATATTTTTTTTTTTTAGTTAAAGATTTAAATTAGTCTGTAAATTGCAATATAATATTATCTCTCTATAGCAATCCGATCTTCATTTAGATAATTATTTTAATATATAATATTATATAGTACATTTTAGGCAAATTATTATTTTAAATATTTGAATATATCAGCGATTTTCATACGAATTGATTTACTTTTACAGATTTTGCACATCAACTATCATATTCTATAATACTATACTGTCATAAATATCAACTATATTATGAAATGTGTATTTATTCAATATCTGCATAATATGTCTTAGATAAGCAAATAAACGGACCAATTATTGTATTAATAAAATAACATTGAAATTATTTCATCGATCGCATAAGCATAAGTTTAATAGTTATTTAATAACTTAATTAAGTATATAATATATAATTAGTTAAATATGTAAATAATAGTTGTAGGTATCATACTAAAAATATTACTCGTACAAGACGATGTTTTTAAATTAACGTATAGTTTTGTGATTTGTGTTTAACTAAATATTAGTCTATATACTTTTTATTCTTTTTCATTATATTTTCTCAAACAACATTGATTTTCAGTTTTTAAATGATTATGATTTTTAACTCTCAAACTTTTAAAGCGATTATTATGTTTGTGAAGTTATCTGTATATAATATATTTTATTGATTAATTGTGTAAGTACCTATATATTTTAATTATATGGATTCAAGGTTAGATTGAAAGAAAAAGTATGACAGATATTTTTAATTTTTTTTTAACTAACCTTCTATACTCATCTGAATGGCTTCAATCCATATTTTAAATAATTATATTCCAATTAATAAATAATTAATCAGAAACTAGATTAATGCACATCAGGGTTTTCAAAGACGTTATATTTTTAAAATTGCCAATTTTTAACTAAGAATATTTCAAATTTAAGCGCTTTTAAAGTATTTGGAATTATTGCAAGACGTTATATATTTTATAAGATGTGAAATATAAACAAAGTTCTCGGCTTATTAAGATTTCTAACAGAAGTTTTCTCTCTCGTTAATTTGAAACCAGTGCTTATTTAAATTTGTTGACTAATCTAGATTATCTGTGACGAACTTTAAGAATAAATATATTTTTAATGTTTTAAGATTAAAATGTATTTTGAAACATTTAAATATACCAAATTGTCATCATTTAAATATAATTTTCACAGTAAACGATTTAAATACATAAAATATATAAATATATGATTTTTATTTATATACATAGTATATATTTTTGTTGTTTAAAAAGCATGGTTGTATATAGTGCTTACAATTGTTATCAAATATGTGTTTGTGAAAAAAAATTGTATCGTTTATTTATTATGTTATTATATTACAAGGTTAAAATTGAGTTATTTGACTACTTGCCAATATTTATGTAAGCAATTTCGTAACAACTTTCTCGCAAAAAAAAAACAAAACCTATTTTTTAACCTTCTTTAGTACCTGGCCAAATACATTTTTATTCGATTCTCATATTTAAATAATATATTCATCAATTAACATTGAGCCTGTATTAAATATTTATAATAATAAACAAATACATGCTGCGTTAATAATCTAAAATCAATTTGAACTTTGAAGAACTGTATTCTAGTTTATTTCTAATTTATATTAAAACGATAGTTTGAATTACTTAAATATACCATAACATTAAAATAAATAAAAATATATTGTTTATTGTTAAAAATTCAAAATCTTTTGATTTGACTAAGTATCTAAGTAATAAATATACCGAAAACATAATTATAAGACAAAAAAATGCATAATTAACTTTTTAAATTTCCAAAAGCAAAATTGAAATTAGTAATATAAAAAACTGAATTATTATTTCAATATTTTGTGCTGGTTAAAATTTAAAGCGAATAGGAAAATATTGTAAACATTTGAATTATAGGTTTAAATACCATAAAATATACATATTATATAAAAACAAAACTATTATAATAATTGTCGTATATAATAATTTATTATTGTATTATATAAATGTCAAGTACAAACATAAGCATTTTATAATTAAAATAATAAACATAAAAAATAGAGAATTTGAGTGTATCTCGTCATTGAGTAAGTACTATAAGAGAAATAGTATTAAATTTGAATTCAATAATCATAAATCTTTGTGCATGATAAAAAACAATTCTGAACGAAGACGGTCGAATAACTTTTTGGTAACCAATGTTACCAAATAATAAATTCAATAATAAAATTAAAATTATATTAAATTATTGTAATTTTTATTTTAGTTTTTCTGATTATTTTAAAAAGAACTGAGAATTTTAATTTTTACCTCCAAAAGTACCAACTAGATCTAATTTTTTATGAAAAATCTCTATAGAAATTATTGATCATGGCATTTTCACTATAGTAAAAAGTGTCTTCACATACATAATAAAAAAACATCCATTATATTAAAATCAATACATTCATTGCTACGGTAGAAATTTAATATCACAACACTTAAAAATAATAAATAATTTATCAGTATAAAAATAATAACAATATCTATATATCAATTAGTATACTTTCAATTTTTTTTTTGTAGTATTTAAAACAATAAAGGTAATAACCATATTATAATAACAAAATTATTGATATATGACTATAATGTTTGTTAAGTCTACTGAGGTTACACGATAGGTATTAAAGCCAATAAGTTATTAAATAAAAATTTAAAGATTTGAAAAAAAATATAATCGTACATTAAACTTAAATCATATTTACTTAATTATGTTTTTATGTATTTAAAATTTGTTTAGGATGGAGTTTGTGGACTTTAAAATAATGTTTATTATCGCTTTGTCCCTGATGGGATTGGTTGTTAATTCGAAAGAAACTTCCGAATTCAAATTACCAACTAATTTTAAGCCTGTCAGTTATCGACTGGATGTGACCACCCACTTGGATGATCAATTCATGTTTGAAGGAGTAGTTGACATTAAAGTGAGTATGCAAAAAAAATCTCAACTAATTATTTTATATTTTAAAAAAAGGCAGTATCTAAAAATTTATAAAATTTTAAAATTAAAACAAAACGTGTTAACTTTTAAAAGTTTTTTTAGTTTAAAAAAATATCTAATAGAATGTTATACAATTAAAAGTAATATGTACGATCTATTGAAATTTATTTAAATTATAATTTTTTTTCGGAAGTTTTTGAACTGAATGTTTTTAGTAGCATAACTGACAACAACTTATTTATTTTTTATGCTAATTCATGTTAATAATTATTTATAATAAAATAAAATAATATACTTAATGTATTTAGATGACCTGCGAAGAAACTACCGATACCATAGTATTGCATTCGAACAGTTTAGACATCGATACTAAGAGTGTTGTGGTAGCTAACAGCGGCGAAAATGTCGTCCCAGTGGGTAGTGTTTCGTTTGATCCAAAGAAAGAACTTATGTATGTCAAATCAACAGTAAACTTTAAACCTGGTGACGAATACGTGCTGACTATACCATTCATGGGAAATATCACCGACGATTTAGTTGGTTACTACAAAAGTAGCTACGTGGATAAAGAAAACAATCAAACGAGGTACGTTATTATGTAATAGTGCATAGCACACATAATAAAAAAAATGCTTTTTCTTGGTTGGCCATTAATACCATCAAAACATAATATCATGTAGGTGGCTAGCGGTAACACAATTCGAACCAGCGGACGCCAGAAGAGCTTTTCCCTGTTTTGACGAGCCTGCGTATAAAGCAACATTTAAGATAAGATTAGGTCATAAAAAAGGATACACTTCGATTAGTAATATGAAAATGATGAAACAAACGCCCATGTAAGTTTAATTGATACATGGTCATGTCCATTGAATACTGTTGATCGTAAAAACAATATATTTACTTCCATGATTTTGTAAAAAATACTTTATTGAAAGTAAATATTTTGTGTTTCAGCCCTTCGAAACCAGATTATGTTTTCGATGAATTTGAAGAATCTGTACCGATGTCTACTTATTTAGTAGCATATATGGTGTCTGATTTTGCATATATTGAATCGGACAGTCGGGACGACGAAGTGAAGTTCCGCATAATAGCCAGGAAAGACGCAGCCGATCAAACAGAGCTTGCCAAAAACGCTGGACCGTTAGTGTTGAAGTACTACGAAGATTATTTTGATGAAAAATTCCCGCTGTCGAAACAAGACATGGTAGCCATACCTGATTTTTCTGCTGGCGCTATGGAGAATTGGGGTCTCGTAACTTACAGGTACGTTCAATTAATATTTGTAAATACTTTACAAATAATATAATATATAGCATATTATTATTATTAAGTATCTGAACAAATCTGCTATGGAGATATATAAAGTCTAACAATAATGATTTATAAAACAATAACCATACTTAAGTTTTATGATTAAATATTGAGGCTTCTGAAATATAATTAAAATAACTGTAAAATCTCCAAAGTTACTTTTAAAGTACCTCATCTGTACCAAATTATTTAAAATATGTATTATTGGATAATAAAAGTTATTTCAATGTGTTCTCATAAAATAAATATACTCACCCTTATTTAAATATTTACACTAGAAATTAGAAATTTAACTAAACAAAAATGTGTGTAAATTAACTTACAAAATAGAATTTTGTCTTGGAGTATATATAATTTTGAAACTCACCGACTCGAGTAGGACTTTGGCTCTTCGCAACAAAATATAAACACAAAATAATTTTTTCTAAAATAAATAAAACACATACTGAAAATATATGTAGCAGTTTAAACATTATTACTTTTTTTACTGTTATTTTATTGTAAAAGATATAAAACTAATATTGCTTCTACTACTGAAACTAAAAAAAATAATAAATCATTATTTAGAGAAACTGCATTGTTAATTGATCCGGACGTAGCTACGATTGATAACGTACACAGAGTAGCTGAAGTTATCGCTCACGAACTTGCTCATCAATGGTTTGGTAATCTCGTTACTATGAAATGGTGGACCGATCTTTGGTTAAATGAAGGCTTTGCCACATATGTGGCAGCACGTGGAGTTGATTTCGTGAGTTTTATTACAGTCGGACAGTTAAATTTCTAATTTATTTTGTAAAACTGAGTTCATATCACTATATTATTTTTATTTCATACTACAGTTATACCCCGAATGGAACTCATTCCAAATCGAAACCGTTCAAAACTTTTTACGTGTTTTGGATCTTGATTCGCTTCAATCGTCCCATCCCGTATCGGTAGCCGTTGGACATCCCGATGAAATAGCACAAATTTTCGACACGATTTCGTACACGAAGGGTTCATTTTTATTGCATATGATGAACACGTTCTTAGGCGAGGATACATTCAAACAAGGCATAAGAAACTACATAAACAAACATAAGTTTTCCAACGCTGAACAAGATGATTTGTGGAATTCATTGACCGAGGAAGCTTACCGTCAAGGAACTTTGGACAAAAATCTAACCGTGAAACTGATAATGGACACATGGACGTTGCAAACCGGTTATCCCGTATTGAAAGTCGTCCGGGATTACTCTGCGGACACGGTTACATTATCACAGGTACACACGCGGACAACCACTGGTTTTCATATTATGCCTACATCAATGCAATTTATTGTTATTAAAATAAATAATATTATATTATATGTGTAAACGTGTTGTAGGAACGTTTCCTAACGATCAAATCAAACGGTACGGACAAGAAAAGCTGTTGGTGGATACCACTCACTATGACGACTTCTACGGAGGCCGACTTTAACCAGACGAAAGCAAAATCTTGGTTGAATTGTGAAAACAACAACCTCACCTTACCATTGGCTAAAGATAACGATTGGGTCATATATAACATGCAGATGGCCGGTAGGTCTTATATAAAAAGGGCTTTTATTTAATCATTTCGTTTTAAATGTTTGATAAATTATAATTAATATATTATTATTATTATGAATTATGTTTTCATATGTTTTTATATTTTTAGGTTTATACAGGGTTTTGTATGACACTCGAAATTGGATGGGTATCGTTTCTACGTTGAACGATCCGAACAAATACAAAACTATAAACACGTTAAATCGAGTACAATTGATCGACGATTCATTTAGCTTTTCACAGATTGGTGATTTGGATTACGGAATCACGTTCCAACTATTAAAATATTTAAAACACGAAAAAGAGTATACACCGTGGATGGCTGCTTTGGACGGTTTCGGCCCGATAAATAAATTAATGAAAAGGACTCCGAACCAAGGAGTGTTCCAAGTTAGTATAATGGCTTTATAATGGTTAAGGACTTGTGGACAATGGATTATTTATTTATTTATGAATAATAATCTATTATATATAATTTAGTTGCATATATTTTGCATTATTATACAAACAAAATCGTTAATAACAGTTTAACAAATTTATGAAAATATGTAAAATATATTTTATTGGATCCAACTGCTATAAGTCCCGGACTGTTAATTTTTATTATATTATTTTGTATATTTACCTATTGTACCTGTTGTACCAATCTGTTGTATTAATATTGTTAAATGGAACGCGATTTCTAGAACTATATGCAACGTATGCTGTCGTCTGTGTACAGCGAATTTCGAGATATGACCGTCGAACTTAATGGTTTTGAAGAAATACGTTTTAAGAACCTTGTGACTGCTGAAGCCTGCCGTCACCGAATTAAGGACTGCACCGAACAAGCTCTCGATTTGTTTAGCAAGTGGATGAAAACAACTGATCCAGATAAAAATAATATGTAAGTCTTAATAGTGTTAAGCTGAACTAAACAATAATAAAAACAAATAATAACAAACACAAATTACAAACTATAATCGAAATATATTAGATTGCCTAGAGAACTGAAACCTATAATTTACTGTCAAGCGATAAAATACGGAGGTGTAGACGAATGGGACTTTTTATGGGAACGTTATCAACGTTCCAATGTGGGATCTGAAAAAGCGAAATTACTTTCAGCATTAGGATGCAGTTCAGAAACTTGGTTACTTAACAGGTACTAATATCGATTATGCGTGTTACATATAACAAACGCTGTTGACCATTGATTTGATTTAGATATTTAAATTGGTCACTTAATAATTCTATTATTCGCAAGCAAGACGCAATCACAGTTTTCTATTCTGTAGCAAGTAGTGACATTGGATTTTATGTGGCAAAAGACTTTTTGTATCGCAAAATTTCGGATATATCTGAATAGTAAGTTGTCGATAATTTGTATTTAGTATGAATAAATTCAATTAAGTTTATATTAATTATTACTTTTATATTTTTAGCTTCCAGCCTCGAGGCGACCGCGTAGGTAGATACGTAAAAGTTATAGGATCTCAAATGAAAACTAAAGAAGAATTAGACGAGGTAATGAATAAATAAAGTTTAAAAAAAATGTATTATTTTTTAAAAATCAAAAACCTAATTCAAATGTTTTTTTTTGTGGTAGATTCAATCATTTATCAATAAATCAACAGCTTATTTAAAAGGAGCTGATTTAACTATCAATCAGACAATTGAGACTGTTAAGATAAACACCGAATGGACTACGAAATTTTATCATAAAATTATAAACCACATGGTATAATAATTAACAATGTTACGAGCAAGCTTGATAAAAGTTTGATTTTAATTAAAAACTATTCAGTTTTCGGCTGCTTCGATGAAAAAGCTATACAACCTATAAATATATATACCTATACAAGATGCATTAAATTATACACATTTTTAGCTATATCTTGTTTCATAATATGGCGTAGTTACAACTTTTAACTTGTATTACAAGATTAAAATTTCGGATTAGGATTATGTATTGTAAATCTGAATTAAATTTAACTCGTCATATTTAATCTTCGTCAAATATATTTATATATTTTATAAAACTTAACATAATTCTATATTTCTATGTACATATAATTTTGAGGTGTTATTAATTTTTTGTTTTATAATAAATAATAACATGAATTATATGTTTTTTCTTTTTATAAGGCAAATCATAATTGAGGAAATTAATATGTATGGTTGACCAATTCAGTCCTATTTAATAGTCTAAAAATAATATATATATGTGTGTGTGCATGTTTGTGTGTTTATAGTGCACTGTCTATTTATTATATAAATATTTGATTCATAAACAAATTATTTAAAAATATACATTTTCGTTAATATTGATTACATAAACATTACACAAACAAAATAGTGTTTAATACTTTAATATCATAGTTGATATTCCATCGTCTCGTATTTTCATTTTTCTTTAATATAAAAATATTACATAATTATAATTTTGAATCATTTTCATATTAATATTCAAGTTCAAATGATCAAGCTTAATTTACCGTTATTCAAACAATAATTAGATATTTTTACCTTTTCATCGTTGTCATTTTACTTTACGTTAATAGCCTTATATTTCCTTTGTTGTGGACAATTAGTCCCTTAGGAACTGTGCCAGTTTGATTTAGCGCAGATGAGCTGGGTAATGATATTATTGGACCACGAATCACTCCAACTGGCTCTAGGAGCCAATTGAACTATTTTCCAAAATTTTATTAACATATTCATAACGGCCAGCTGATAAATAATATTATTAGAGACCAGCTGAGTATGCACTCTTTTGATGAAACTATACCTGATATTAAACATGAGTACATCGTTTCTGTGCAACAACATTCTAGATCTATAAGCTTAAGCTCATTGTTCGTTATCATACCATACGAGACACGACGAAAAGTTCTCATCAGACTAATGTATTTCAACTTATTATTATGGTATCATGGTTGCAGACATTATAATTACACAATTTTACCTCTTCTTTTCCTTTTAGCAGTGACGATTTCTTGTAATTAACATTCCCCGTACAACGCGAATGAATACTTAGTGCACCCAAGGTAACGTTAACGTGTGTGTTGAGAGATCGGAAATGTTTATTCAATGCAACGACTGTCACGCATATTCTGAAAAATCAATGACAATCCTTGAGAGAACACGCTGCATTGCTACAGTAATTAAAAAATGCGTTATTCTTTTTGATTGAAATTTAATTTGAAACACTACTGCAGTGACATTCAGCAGTAGTCGAAAATATATTTTATAAGTGGCAGCATATTATAAAAGAATACATTTGAGTATAAAATCGCATTAAAATATAAATACTACCTACATTAAAATGTTTAAATTATTTGAAATATTAAGTGAGAAATGCCTTTTGTTATTTAATCCGTAATAAATAATATTAATCATAAAATACGTAAAAACATTTTGTTGACTGACTGTTTACGATCAACGAATAAAACGTAACAGTTGCGTTATTTTAAAGACAAGAATATACACGTTGGCGGCCGATGACCGACCAATAATAATACAAATAATAAAATACAATGGGGTTGTATATGGAACATGGATACGCTGCAGTAGGTGACTAAAAAACAAGTAAATTTTTTTCGATTAAAATTTTGGAATTATTGCTGCAGCAATACTCGGCAGTCGGTGAGAATAATATTATTATGATTGACAGTAAATGGCCCAAGAGTTTATAATCGCGTTAAAACTGATCTGACCATTTTACTCGCACGATGACGAATATCGTTGTAACGCTCAAATGGACATAGAATTTCGATTTGGGAAAATTTGAGGACGAATAATAATGATAGCTGAATGCGGCTGTCGTAATGTCGTACGCGTCAATGATTCGTCACGAGCTCTGTCGTTATAGTGTATCATTATAGTAGACGACATTATGTGTATCTCAGTCAAATTTTAATTTTAAAATAGGTATTTCATTCACGCGCGAACAGCCCAAAAACTGTTCGCACACCGTTCTATTTAGACCATCGGCGACTCGTCACGACAGTTTTTGGTATACTGTTATATTAAGTGACGATAATATGCGTATAATACATCGAAGATGTGCCTTCACTGCCGTATTATAAGTTAGGATAATGATTTGAGTGAAATATTTCCTGTCAAATTTTAATTTTAAAATAGGTATTTCAATAACTACATTTTTGTCGAATTTGTGTTATTGTTGAAAGACGTATATAGTATATTTTCTATTTTTTGTCTCGTATTTTCTAAGGATGATTAAAAAATTAATGATGTAATATATTATCAGTAGTTTTCGCCAGTTTTCAGTACTTACAATTAATACTGATTCAATTGAGTGTTTTTATTATCTGTATAAGAGGGATTACGAATTAATTTATTTCTAATGCGCAAATGCCTGCTGGCTATAGTAGCGGCATCAATGTAATATAATCTTATAAATTCAGAAGTATTAATAAATTATAAATAAATAAATAAATTGCGAGTACTAATAAATTTATAAATAATTTACAAATCTCAAACGCGGCATTCGAAACGCCAGGTATGTAACCGCTTTTATTAATATGCAATTACTATGAATTATAATATGATAGGTTACGGTTTTTCGAGGTTTTTAGTAGAAAGTCATGAGATAATCACAATTATAATTGTTTTAAAAGGTAAGGAGACGTTCCGTTCAACGTTTTAGTCTATTTGTAATGGTCTCGAGATACCCTCTATTCATGAAAAAACGTAAAAATAGTTATTTTTTTAAAAAACTGTCCACAGGTGGCCGTGGCCTATATGAAAAAAATAAAATTGACTTTTTTTAACGTTTTTATGAGCGTATATTGATTTGGCAACATACCCGATCATGTATGTGAAGTTTCATATGATTTTTTATCATTGCCTATTTCACTAAGTATATTTTATATCATGTTATTTTTATGTAAAGTCATTTTTTTATTATTAGTACCTTATATAATAAGTTGATTTGATTTTTGTCGAAAATATTTCGTTCAAAAATATCATTATATATGTAAAATATAGTACGTAATAAATTTACCTAGTAAATGTCTTACAATTAATGTTTTTAAACTATAAAAAAATTATGAATACTATTAATATTATTTAATAATAGTTATTATTCATAGTTTAAGTATTTTGTTTAATCCAAATTTTGATATAAAAATATAAATGCCAGTATATCTTTTTAAATTTTTTTGATTCAATATAATATGTGATCATGTATTGGTAAAAATTTGAAGTATCCATAATTTGTCTTCGAGCATTTTTACTTACTTGTTTTGAAAAACTGGATTTGTATAAACATTTTTTTCCTTATTATTTTCTCAGTTATATTAAAAATACTTGGAATTTTTCGACTTCTTTTTGTGTTACCAATACATAAAAAAAATATTCGTATCAATAAAAAATCAATAATTCATCACTCCACTCAAAATATAACATGAAAATTAAGCATGATTAATTAATCATTCTGCATATTCCTATTTGTTTATGTTGATCCATGAATCATGATTTCATTCTTTTATAGTTTTTATCATATGGAATTATGGATTTAACGGACATAATATATTAATATATGTACTTATATCGAATGTGTATAGTTAATTTGAGTTTGTATGTTTCAAGTTTTGACAGATTATGTGGATTCTGAAAATATGACAAGTACAGTAAGTTCCTACTGCATTAAAACTGCTTTAAATTTCTCCGTATCCCTTATGTCTACGTTTAAAGAAGCACGTCCAATGCCATTAATATATTATTAAATGCCCGATCGATAATATTCAATTATAATTTATGTTCTGTTTTGAGCACTTATCAAGAAACCTATACTATTATGATACCAATATCAAACAAACTCGAAATTGTTATGGTTAAATAAATACATTTATAAAACATTTTAAACTACGAAATTTAACATTTTAACAAAAACAACATATGATAATGACAAAATATAATAAAATAATAAATGCAGATTGCCTAAGTATCCTAAATATTTATTTAGCTATTTAAAAATAAGACAAGTAAAGTATAATTTAATATTTCGACGAAAATATCGTGTGATTGTTGAATTGTAATTGGTCTTTATTAGAAGCTAATAAAAAACAAAATAATAAGTACATATAAAATAGCATTATAATTATTACACAATATAAAAAAAATAATAATTATTAATAACAATAATGTACGAGGGTGGTTCAAATATGATCGAGACAAACGCTGTAGATGGCCCGCATGTATGTTTCGACGGTAGTGGCTTAATTATGTGATAGCTGGGTCTCTTACAAACAGTGTGGCATTGTTTTCGTCGGAGCATGTGTTTCACGTGTGTGCTACGACCATGAGTGAACGTCAAGTGCCGACTGCCGTTGCGCAACGTATTATCATTCGTTTTTTAGTGGGAGAAGACGTTAAAAACACGGATATTTTTGTGCGTTTGCAAAAGCAGTTCGGTAGTGAGTGCCTGAGTAGGGCTGCCGTGTTTAAATGGGCCAAAGCATTCAAGGATGGCCGCAAAACCGTCGAGAATGAGCCACATGATCGTCGACCGCGAACCAGCGTCACACCAGACAACATTCGCCGTGTAGAACAACTCATTTTGGAGGACCGTAGGATGAATGTTCGAGACATTTCGGCTGAAGTCGGCATCAGTATTGGTAGTGTAGAGTCTATCATCCACGAACATCTTCAATATCTCAAAATAACGGCGTGATGGGTTCCTAAACTGTTGAACTTTGAGCAAAAATTCACGCGGTTGGAAGTTTGTCGCCGCTTACTGACGCGATACGAGGCGGAGGGGGACGAT
Organism: Rhopalosiphum maidis; assembly: GCF_003676215.2. Lineage (NCBI taxonomy): Eukaryota > Metazoa > Arthropoda > Insecta > Hemiptera > Aphididae > Rhopalosiphum > Rhopalosiphum maidis. Next base: position 35,612,581 of record NC_040880.1, on the reverse strand, counting down.
TTTTTAACGCAAATCTTCACTACAGACGAAACATGGGTACATTATTACACTCCCGAAACCAAGGTGTCAAGTAAAGAGTGGAGGAAGAAGGAGGAAGGGGCGCCAGTCAAAGCGAAGAAAACCTGGTCCGCGGGTAAGGTAATGTGTACTGTGTTCTGGGACCGGCAGGGCGTGCTGTACGTCGATTTCCTGCGCACTCAACGTACCATTAATGCTGTATACTACTCTAACCTTCTGAAAACACACGTGAAACCCGCTTATCGGTCGAAACGGAGGAGCATTCCAGCACGAAGTACGAATCTTCTCTAGGATAACGCGCGCCCTCATACCGCGCGTCTCACGCTCGATACAATATCGAAATTGGGGTGGAAGGTACTGGAACATCCCCCCTACAGTCCGGATTTATCGCCCTGCGACTACCATATGTTTGGACCACTGAAAGAGGCCCTCGGAGGTCAAAAGTTCAACACCGACGACGAGGTAGAGGGGTTCGTGCGCACATGGCTGTCCGAGTTGCCCAAGGAATTTTTCGATACCGGCATCAAAAAACTTCCGGAAAGGTGGACAAAATGTATAAATATTGAGGGGAATTACCTAGAAAAAATGTGATTTTTTGTAAACTTTTTCGATAATAAATAAACATGTTACAGCATTTGTCTCGATCATATTTGAACCACCCTCGTATATTATTGAAAAAAAATTAACCACACGTAAATAGTTACGATACTGTTTCAATACAAAAAAAAGGCGGAAGTAGGTAACCGCTTTGCTGTAAATTTGTTGGAATTGATTACTCGAGTGTACCTTGTCATAGAGTAAATCACTGAACAGTAAGTACATCATATAGTTAAATTTGAATTTAATTATAAATCATTACGTATGAAAAACGATTCTAAGTGAAGACAGGCCTATATTATTATACGTATATTTTATTTTATGTATATTTATACTGCTGTCTACTATTATAGTCGTTTATTTTATTTAAATCGTTCATACATATTGCATTATTAAGGCCGTATATAAAGATAATATTATTGCAATATTAAGTATATTAAAATATGTTTATATGCTGTAATTTGCGCTAATGGCACTTTTGCATTGAAGTTGGTTCTTATAATTGTTGCACACACACACACACACGCGCGCGGATATACAGAGGTAATTACTACAAAGACTGCAACAATAATTAAATTATAATATAAATTGTTTTTTTTTTTTTTTTTTTTTTTTTTTAGAAATAAACTTACCGGGTGGTTAGGCTGACTAATAATAATACTTGTTATGTCAATAAAAGGAGGATAAATATACACGAAACCATGCACACATAATATAATGTTAATAACCGAATTCAATACGAGATGAAAACTGAAAAGTGTATAGTGAGTTGTTGACGACGAACATAATGATTTTCGGTGTCGAGCTGCACACAAGAGGTTGTAGTCATTTAATGTTAGTGGTAACGAACGCACACAAACGATACAACGGATTTGGGCTCGAAGGACGATGTTAGGTGATCCTTTTACTTAGTAAAAACAAAAAGCTTATGACTTGTGATTTATGAGCGATGAGGTATTGCCAAGTGTCGCCGAGTTGAACGACATCTAAACAGGTATACATTAGAAGCACATTAACGTGTGTAAGCACGTTAATGTTATTTACGCCAACAACATACTCCACGTAAATACAGATAACCGTAATGACCGCTATGACCGATAATTTATCGGCACTAAAGTGTTCGTACGTGTACTACGAGTCTTGTAATGTATTAAAACGGTATTCCGGAAATGCGTTGCACTGTTGCCGTACGACAATATGATAGTAACGAACTAATTAATAACATTCGCAAACAGATATAACGAGAATAATAAGGCCCTTAGCCCTTGTTGTGTAACGGATTAGCAATCGTGGAAAAAAAAGGCCCATCGATAGGCAATGCAATTATAAGGGCGTGCGCACAATGATAGCAGTGTGTGCTTTTTGTCACCGCCGAACGGTTTGGATGGATTTGTAAGGAGTGAACGGGTCCAAGCTGAGTCACCACTCACCGTATAATCCTCAATAACAAATAAGTTGAGTGTATTATTAATTATCAAACTAATCTTTTTTTTTTTTACAGATAAATCCCATGTACACGATAGATAACACACACAAGCGCAACCGTAATATCGTAATATAAACATTCAATCAGTGTAACGATACGAATTACATGCCCATAAATCAAAATCTCATAACTGATGTCCAATTTCACTGTTATTACTACATTAAATATTCAAATCGGACCTCATTCTAATGTTCTACTGTTAATCTGGTTATCATTATTCATATTGTCAGGTTAAGTAAACGACCCAGTGGTTAAAAAAAAACTTTGCATGAAGAAAACACTTACTGTTCATGACTGGTAAAAAGTGCTAAAAAATAATTTGAAATCTAAAATAAATGAATTAATAGCATGTAAGTGATGGTTCAATGATATTAATGTAATATTTACCTATAATTATAAAACAGATTTAAATGCGAATTGCATTTTTATTTTAATATCTGAAAACATTGCTTTCTAATCTCAAATTTAATTTCATATATCAAGGAATTAAAAAATGTTACTCTTATTTTACATTTTTTGACATTTTTAGTACATTTTTTTTTATGTTTTTAAGTTATTATTATATAGGAGTGGATAAAATTCGATAAAAATTAAGCAGTATCTGGTTATATAGTGCTTATATCATGAAACACGAGGTAAAAGTATAACGAATGTACCAATTTAAAACCTAAACTGTACATTCATTTTTTGGAAATAATTTTCAGAGTAAAAAGAACATAGGAGAACTAGAAAGATAATAAAAATGATACAAATACCTAAGAATAAAAATGTATATAATTAAAAAAAAATTTTCAATACTAAAAATAATTTTAGGAGCATCATAAAAATGAAAACAAAAATAATGCAATTATAAAAAAAAGTTCTGTTATAAATGCATTAAACGGTATTTTTTTTAATGAATTTTCCTTATATTTTTAGAGAATTTAAATCCTTCCATTACCTATATATACTAAATTATCTATTGTGATTTGTAGTTGATCTTTTTACAAAAAATATAACTATAGGATTTTACGTGTCCTGTCATAAGGATGCTATAGGTATACACAAAATCACATTTAGGTACTAATATTGTATAAAATGTTGTCTTTTGAGTTACTATTTAAAAATGTTGACTATATGATCTTGTAAGAAAAATAAATGAGCCGGTAAAAAAATTCAATACCCCTAACTCGAAACTCTGCGCATTCCTATGAATGCAATACAATATCGATGATAATAAAATGTATTAAATCGGAGTAACACTGATGCGCACAGACAGATCAAATATAGCGCACGGTATCTTCTGACCAATGAACACAGCTGCTGTTTACTAGAATTAGAATAAATTATTCATCAAAAAACATATTCACATACCTACAAATGTATAATTTACGCTTGTGAATTTATATCTGTCATGATACCTTATATAATGTCCGTCATGTCTGTGTCCGGTAGACATCGATGACCGACTATGGCCGGAAACTTAACATGGGTACCGGCACACTGTAGCATTTTTTTGTTCCAAGCCACTTATCTTACGGTATCGACGGAATCGGCATCGAATCGGCAATGCCGCTAATCGTCCGTAACGACCGCATACCGCCGTTTCACACTTCACGGGACACAATCCGATGAGCCGCATGATCGTCTCGCGTGTACGCGCTTGATTGAATAACAACAGCGATTACGTCTCGCAACATGCGGGGTGACCCATGCCGATCCACGCAGTATATTACCAGTATGGTACTGGCCCGGATGAAAAAAAAAATAAAATTGGCTTTCTTAACGTTTTTCATGTAAGAATATTATTTTGGTAACACATCTTATCGTGACTGTGAAGTTTCGAAGTTGAAAACTTATTCCTTCACCCAGAAAATGCATAAAATGTAGTTTTATCAAAAAAATGGTTTTTCGGGTTCTTTGGTAGTAAATTTTTAGATAAATGCGATTATTATAGCTTAAAAAGCTAGAGCGACGTTCCGCGCTGCTTACTAGCTTATTTGTAACTGTGTCGTGACTACCGTCGATGGCGTGGGATCGAATTATTGATTAAAGATCAAACCAATATCGTGTTGGTGCATCATCACGATATACCATTTTTAATTATATTGTCCGTGACTGTGACGGATCTGAGTCTGATATAACAAATTATTGAAGTATCACAATAAGGTTGGACCGGCGTATACGAAGTAATACGCGCACACTATTTGGTCAGTCCCAACTACAAGCATTGTCTTAGGTCACTGAGGCATCACTCGCGTATTATTTTTTTTACATCGGACACTATTATTCATCATAATATCCGTAATACGGGTTTTTTAAAACATTGTGAGTGTGCGTAGCCATACAACGATGTTAAGTCCTGCATAATAGAATAGCTACACGTGCCATACATAATATAATATTATTTGCATAAGTTGACGTCACCGCAGTGATGATGAATGAGTATGAAAGACGAACAGATTAATGTGGAATTTCGAATTTATCGGTTTTAAGATTATCGTTAGTTCTACAGTTATATTGTATCGTTTTCACATATAAGTACGTATTAGATATATATATTTTTCCGTTTTTTGGCAAGGTAAACACAAAAAAAACGGGTACAAATGTATAAAGAGCAGGAAATAAGACTACCTTCAGTATTTTATCCACCTGAGGTAGATATTTCTTGAATTAATTAATAATTACCTATTATTATTATCTATATATTATGTATATTCAATGAACAATTCTTAAATTTTTTTTTACTAAAAGATAATTTATTAAATAATACAAATAAAAGTACAAGTATACTGAAAACAATTTGGTTTAACTACCTTCTTTAAACAAAGCTTGAGTTGAAGATATTTGAAGGTAGTTGAAGTAATTATTTTAGAGATCACGCACTATTTAAAAATTACAAAGATAACAAAAATACAATATACTATATAGTAATAATTAAAAAAAAGTAAATTAGCTATTTAAGTTTACAATTCAGGTATAAAAAAATTTAATAAAGATTTATTTATATAAATATTATTATTCACTCTAAGATACTTTTTAAAATTATTATTAGATAATTGCAATATTGCAATATGTATGTCCTAAATAGTCTACAATTAATTTATATTTAATTTATGTTTAATTTTAACTGTGAATCAAATGTGCGCGGTTTTAAACAATCGACCTTTCAAATTTTTCTTTTTAACAATATAATAAATGTGTGCGGTATTGAACGGTGTAAAATGTGTGGTTATGAACAGTAAGTATGCGGTTATGATGACCATCGAACAAATAATAGTGGAGAATATTTTATGGTGCTTTTTTTTAAATAAAAATATATATTACTCATACATTTTTTATTTTTAAACAAATTTTCTAAAAATATCTATCTATTTGATTTGCTAATTTTTAAAGAATGAAATTAGTATCTAATATCAGAATTGACACTATTGTACAGATTACGGCCAGTGGTCCTGGATTTATTAGTCCCTCGTCCTGAATTTTATTAACTGTAAATTTTAATGCTAATATATATTCACATATACATATAAATATTTTATAACCCAGTTGCGGTGGTTGTAGTAATAGGAGTGTTGTAGCTATAAAGAACAAGTGCCATAATCCAGTATTGTTTAGCAAAGCAACCAAAACTTACACACATAGGTGTAATTTTTCATAAAAAAATTCTAAATTAAATAAATGACTGTATAAAAAATAAATAGTTACCGGTGACATTACTATTAAATACTAATTTTTTTTAAATTGATATACTTTATATATATTTTTGACACGGTCATTCGAAGTATATGATATACTTCAGGTATGAACGCCACAATTAGATTTTGTTCGTTGTCAAGGAGATATTGGCTGTAATGTTTATAACACGTTCGTTTGATTGTACATTTAATACTACATTTTTGTCGTCAGTATTAGATTGGACTTTCTGATGCCAATCATTTTCTCACACAAAAACAATTGATTTAGTTTAATAATTTTTATATTATTTATATTTTTTTTTTTTTATAAAAAAGTGATTTTAAAAGAGAATAAATTAATTAAAATTTAAAAATAACTAGAAAGAGAAACAGCACACCATTATATGTTGAAAGGAAAGTATACTAATATCATGAATACAATATGAATATGATTACGGAAAACTTAAAATCGGCAGTCATATCGAAATTGTTAGAAAACAATATATTAGATTTTGAGTGCAGTAATGAATGTATATTAATGTTACAACTAAGTGAGTTTTTTTATTATATTTATTATTTATATTTCAAAAATAAATAAATAAAACCATTACAAAATATAAAAAATACATAGTCATATTCATCTATATACATTTAGGAAACTGCCCCTATTCACTCTTCAACGCCACGACTGAACCACTGGGTTTAAAAACTTGACATTTTATACAGAGGTTTCATAAGTAATTTAGAGGGGCACTAAGAAAGGATTTTTCAAAATTCTATCACTAGGGGGTAAAAGGGTTTTTTTTATACTTATAAAAAAAAAAACACATTTAAAGTAATTAGACATATTTTTAATATTTTAGCAACCGCTTAGAAGAAATAAAAAACAATTATTAAACAATTAAAAAATACATATATCTATAGCTATATAAAAAAACCGTGTTCAAGGCGCGAACTCTTATCTTGGGGGCCGAACTGTACCCATCCCATACTACTATACTTATATATTATGACTTATTAATTATAGTGGTAACACTACATTATTATATATCACAAAATGATGTTCATTAGTTATAAAATAAATACTTCATTAAAAATTGTAATACATATAATTTATTCAAGTAAATAAAACATATACGACAGCATAAAAAAATTGTTGAAGTACCAGCCCAAAGTTTTTGAACGATTAACACATGTCCTTTTTCGGTAAATCCATTTGTACTTATTTACACACCGTCACTCCGAATACAACAACTTTCGAAATCGTAGATCTGAAAAGTAAAAACGCCATTTTTAACTAGTTTCTGATATTGTGTTATATTTAACTTTATTTATTCGAAACATTGATTAATCAATTACTTTGCTTAAGGAAAATAATGTAGCAATTAAAATAATAAAGATTTTAATAATTAACATATTTTTATTAGCTATAAGTTTTTTGCAGCAACAATCAACGTGAAAATAAAAATATAATAATATTGTAGCAACGTAATAAGATAAATGCGAATGAATCAGATCAAAATTTGTATAACAATGCTATACAATTTTTTAACAATACAGGGTGATTTTTTTATCATGAACCATTCATTATTTCAAAAAGTATTAATGTTTTTGAAAACATTTTTTTACATAGTTTCAAGATGTTAAAAAATCAACGTTTTTATTAAAAAATTACATGTTTAAATATTTTTTATTCTTATATTTTTTTTAAGTTTTTTACTTTTTTGAATGACAATATAGAGTTTTAATTTCATATTCCAAAGCAGAATAATTGTCTGAGTATTTTGATACATAAAAATCAAATTTAGGGCGAGTAGTTTATACGTATTTAAAGTTTACACAAGCGGAGTGGAGTGGTATGGGGTTACCCAGCAAAATGTTTGTTCACTACTCCGTTAGTCTAAACTTTAAAGAAGTATAAACTACTCGCCCTAAATTCAATTTTTATGTAATATTTATGTAAGTAAAAAATATAAGGATAAAAAATATTTAAACATGTAATTTTTTAGTAAAAACGTTGATTTTTAACAACTTGAAACTATGTAAAAAAATGTTTTCAAAAACACTAATACTTTTTGAAATTATGAGTGGTTCATAATAAAAAAATTACCTCGTATAGTTCTTATTATTAGAAAACGATATGAAAGTCATAAAAAATTAGAACGACAATTTTATATAATATTACAATATGTACTTAATTGATATAATTAATACTTTAATAAAATTATTATGTTTTTAACATCATTTTCTAATAATAATAATTACATTTATAAAATTGTTGAACCTAGTGTGTGTAAAGGATAAAAAATCCCGTTTTCACGAAACCACAGGAATAAAGTATTTACATAAGTTATCTATTATGTATTTGTTAGTATATAAAACAAAAATAACATATTATATAAAATATAAATTATTAGAATTGCTTATTAGTAACGACTTAGCCGAGAAGTTCTTCTGTTCGTCATCAAAAACAAAGTTTGGAATTTCTTTATACAGTCTATCGCATTATACTTGAGAGCAACACATGAAATTTTGTATTATTTAAATATTCGTGTTTCCCTTGAAAAAAAAAATACAAAAGTTAGATGAATTACTAGAGTTTTTTAACTGAAACCGTTAAGGTCTTTTGTTGACCGTAGAAAATATTGGTGACTTTCTGGAGTGTCAGCCAACTTTTCTCATGGGACTCTCAAGACAATTCGGTCCAGTTAGGTACATGTCGATTTAACTGTACATACCTACTAGTGATGCACAAATTTTCAGTTATCGATATCGGTTAATGGATATCGAAATCATATTGCGATATCGAAAAACAAACGATATCGATATCGTTTTATATATATATATATATATATATATTTCTTAGATTAATAAAAGTTTCCATAGTATATTATTATTTATTATAAACAAAAATTAAAAATTAAGTTAAAATTACAGGTAGATTATTTTATATTTAGTGTTAATTTCAGTCACAGCTATATACGTGTTACGTTTATTGTAGGGACCTTATTGTATTGCTTATCATTAGTGTTAATCGTGGCTTTAGATTATCTTAAACCGTGGTGTTAATCATCAATTGATTTGATCATCGATACACTGTCAAAACTTATATAAATAGAAAATAGAAATTTCAAATTGAAACGATATCAATTTGTCAAATCGATATCGTAAAATTAGTCCGATATCGATATCGTTATCGAAATACGACATCGTTGTGCATCACTATAATACCTACCATAAATAAACCATAATAAATCGTTTTTTCAATTGGTATTTACTAGCTGTGTCTAAAATACATAAAATAATATTTATATATAACTTAAATATTTAGATCTGTATTTATTTATAATACCTTTGATTTTTTAGTTCGAACCACATGATGGGGTTTCGGGGCTTAGCCAAGTTGTTCAATTCTAAGTGATGGTTTACACTTAAGTGCCCACGGGTTTATCGTGAAGCACGTTCGTTCTTCCGGTTTTTGAATTAGACGATGTTTTGCCAAGTTCTTAATGCGTTCCGTTGCATTATACTTCAAAGCAGCACTAGACACACCTGTTTTTGCGTGTGGTAGTACACACATCACTTGAGTTTTAGCACCTGGAGTCTTAACACGCCTTACAGACCGCGGAAGCGACTGACGAACGACTGCAAAATACTACGTAAAATATTTATATAGTATAATAATATTGTGAGATATTAAATTATATTATTATATATGAACACCATTGCGTAGATAGTATGACGACGAGTCGACGGCATGATGTGCTCAAAATGAAGTTTTTAACATGAAAACAAATAGTAACGACAAATCGAGTAAAAAAAATGGTCTAGAATGTACTGAAATATTTCTATGTAAATTTTTTTCTATTAACCAACCCTTATGTATAATCAAAAAATAATATAATCAACCCTTATGATATTAGCGACTTAGTGTTAGCGTTAAGCTCAGTTAATACGCTTGACGCTAACACTAAGTCGCACTAAGAAAGTGAAAGTTTTTTTCATTTTTAATATTGTGATCTATGTCTACCAACGCAGCACAGTCAATCTTACCAGTATCGGAACGAAAGTCGCACTTCTTGTCCTCGAACTCTTGTTTCAATGTAACCATTTTAGAAAAATATAAACGAATGAAATATAAAGCTCTGTTAAAATATTAATTCAACTATCAAAATATCGTGAATTGTATTTACTCATTTATTTATCTTTATATTTTGTTGAATTTTTTCTATAGTGTCTATGGTGATGTAGCTATTGTACAACTTTTAAATATTATTATTTAACGTAACTTAAAATATGTTTATAGCCAATAGGTAACACCACTACTCACTAAAGTTTTTATAAATTACATAAGACTAAATACATTATAATTATCATACTTTGTATATAACTGATAAACTGTACTAGATTAGTGGGTAGCCTTCTCTCTTATTACCAATAACACATAAAATCAATTAAAAATGTACAGTATATTTTTAGATTCTAAGGAAAGCAATGCATGTATTGATTTTATCTTGATTTGTGTGTGTGTGTGTGTGTATGTGTGTAATGAGTTGTCGATAAAATTCTCCGATTTTCAAAAATAAGGGTGATTTTATATATAAAATTGGATTTAGTTTGCACTTTAAATAGGTCAAACTTAAAAATTCGCAGTACCTATTTTTATACCTAAGAAAAAACAAAAATTTTACGGAAATCCAATCTTTGACAAAATCGATTTTGTTTTTTTTTTTGATGTAGCTCAAAATAAATATTTAGAATCTACACTATATTTTTATATTACCGTTTTTTTATTTACAATACAATTTATTAAACATTTGGACTATTTTTTAGCTATTTATAACCACAAGAAATTTTCAATCTCTTTTACAACAACATACGAAACTTATATTTTGTTCTATGATACAATTTTTGATTTTTGAGTCTTTGTATATTATTTCATGCCCATATTATGTTTTTGCTGTTTTCACTGGTTAACCAAATTTATTTTTCCTCTCTTATTTTTCTTCATAACCTGAATAAACACAATTTTATAATTTGCTTTTTTTTTTTTTCTTTTTTTTTCTTTTGGGTTTTTTTATATATTGTTATTGATGTTATTACATATATTTTTCACATGATCACCAAACCAATTTTATTGGATATTATTATAATATTCTCAAATGTAGTTTTTAACTACCAATTCTTATATTATTCTATTATTGCAATAGAATTTTGTATACATGTGTGAAATTTTTTATAATATGTATTGTTGTTCTTTTGTACATTATATGTATGTAATTTTTTGGCTTAGGTTAATAAACTTTTAATTTTAAGTGACTCCACAAACAAAAAATTACTTGTTGTCAGGTAAAAATTGTTATCAAAACGTGAAAGGAGTTTTTTAAGAAATTTTTTTTTTTACTTGACACTTTGTTGTCAACCAAAACTAGATCTTATCAGCTTTCTGGCAAACTATTTTCCACACCGAACGGATTTCCCCGTATGATGTATTAATATTTTTAAAAGCATGTATTTGTTCCGGTTGATACTCTAAAATATTACATAAGTACACATCTCTACGTTCAATGTTCATAGTATTATAATGATTCATACATAATATATATTGTTTAGACTTAAATATCGATAGAACTCTGATTATTAGTTTAATTGACAATAAAAAATGTTCCATTATAGGCGTTTGGTCATAACATGGAACATATTCAAAAATGGACAATCCGTATAAAATCATTCAAAAGCATTATATTTTTTTATAGCTATTGAAGCGGGGGTCGCAGTAAATAAATGTGTACCTAGGGAAACAGCAATGACTGGAAAATACGGCACCAGTCGAGACATTTCTATGCTACTATGTTCTTACACAAATATTAATTATTCACGGTAAATAATGAATTAACCATTGCCTGTCGAGTATAATGTACATAATGTATATATACACATTATAAAGTATGAATCGAAACCATAGAATTACCCTCAAAAAATATGTTAATTTTCGAAAACTAATTTATTTCTAAATGTTAACTAAAAATGTTTATTTTTGTCATTTTTTTTTTTTACGAAATTTGTGCTTTATAAACGGCGTCCACTGTAATTCATTAGTAAATGAAAAGTTGGAGATAAGGAACATATTAGGCGAACTACCCTATACATTATTATTGTTGTTTATTCTGTACGTTATATCTCGAATCTCGTTAGACTATAATATTGTATATCTATTACCATATTATGTGGTTTTTTGATGGAAAAAAACTCTGTCATCCAGACATATCCATACAAATCTCTCAAGAATAAAAGACAAGAGATTTATATAATAACTAAACATAGATTCTAATTAAAGTGAAATATTTTTTTAATACTATATATACAATGGTGCTATTAGTTCGGTGATTTATATTTACAAATTAAAGGGATACAATTATTTATTGCATAGTTAATGTAAGAATAAAAAACGTTAATATTATAGTTAATATCAGAATTAAAAAGATTTAACCAGTTTATGGATCCTAATTCCTAAATATTTTATAAAAGGTTTGTAATCACCAGATTTCCAGTCAAATGCGTATTCATAAGAATTCAAATTCTTATATAATGTCTATACGTATAAAAAATATCAATTGGAGGACGCAGAGGATCAATGGAAAGTTTAGGACATCCACTGTTTTTAGTATTACGTAATAGAAAAAAAAATTGGATAAAACATAATCAAGGATAATATTTTTAGTATTAGATATGTAATTGTATTGAGAAAGATTAAATAAAATTATTTATTTTTAAAATATAGATCATTATTTAAAAAAAAATGGCTGATGGTAAATAAAAATCGCATAACAATATAACATCTGTGTTTGGATTATATTTATCATAAACTGATTCAGCAACGTTAAAATAATCGATAAAAGTTGTTTCATTAGATTTAATTAGTATGTAAACTGAACCCATAATAAGATTACATTGTTGAAGATTAATTAGAACAAATAAGACCTCGTTGTTATTATTACTTATTACCTATTGTTATGATTTGAGATAAGAGAGTATTGCGTACAGCAATAAGACCACCACCTCTAGATAGTGCACTAGTATTAAAATTTCTATCAAATCTATAAACAGTATAAATATTATAGTCATGAAAACTCGGTTCATATGATTCAATATTAAATTTTAGCCACGTTTTAATGAATAGGTACAAATATATCATATAGACTCTATATAGTATAATATATCAGGTGATTATTTTATCACGAACCAATCATTATTTCAAAAAGTATTAATGTTTTTGAAAATATATTTATTATATGGTTTCTAGTTATTAACCGTTCTAATTTCACATATTCCAAAGCAGAATATTTAGTATTTTTTTTTTTATATTTAACAAATTATAAAATCCACGGCATAAATGGCTATTGGACGAACAGTATATTAGTAGATTAACAAGGTTGTTATAAGCACTATGATATTATATAGGTACAATAAATGTTTATTAAACTTTTAGGTACTCTACATAGTGTTTAGATTTTGTTAAGCAATTTTGAAATGTGTAGAAATTCCCAGGTAGATCTGATGTTGCTGGGGTCGGGGTTGAGTGTTTCGGATAATTGGATATGTGATATGGCAGGCACGATTTTCTTATTTTCTTTACGAAGTAAATTGACCGAATTGTTATAAACAGTATATAATATATTAAAATGCATTATAAATATATGATCACAATACACATAATATAAAATATTACCATTAGGGGAGAGACAAACACACTCTGCCACAGTGAATATTTGAATTAAATTATAATAATTACAAGTGTTATTTTTGTTATAAGGTTTACGTTCCGCCACTGATTAATTATTAATTTAATTATAATTTATAGGTAGGTAACTAATTTTACCTATGTGGATATAAAATTTATCTATAGAACCTATGATGAAAATGTTTGGTCAATTATTGTAGACCACTGCTTCCAAGACAATCATTTATAATATAACTATACTTCTGTAGCAGTATAGCTCTATAGTGTCTTAAAAACAATATTAAACTTTTTAGTTTTTAAAGCACCAGCACCCTAATCACATTTAAAAGTAAATTTCTTTACCACGCATAAAATATTTTCAATAACTACATTTGTAGGTCAAATTAATTTTATTTTAATTATTTCATAATTAAAAAAAAACCTACAAATAGGTATTTAAACCAATATTTATTTAAATATAATCCTAATTCTCTAAAACTAGTATTAAAATGAATATAAATTATTTTATAATACATTTATATATTTTATATTAGCATTAGGTTTGAAAATTATTCGAGTACAGTTGTAAATTCAACAAAACATAAATTAAAGTTATGTTTTTTATCTTTTCTTTTTCTATCTTTTTTTTTTTATATATCTTCAAAAGTATATTTTAATTTATAGCTAGAGCTTTAAAATAAATATATCTTTTGGCAAGTGAATTTTTGACATTTGAACATCACTTTTTTTCCGTTTATCGACTGAAAATGTTTAATCCAGCACGTATATGCATACAGATATGGATGGATAATTAGGTGGAGGGTGGTGTTTACGAGTAAAAAAAAATAATTTCATCGTTTATATAAACAGAATATTGTTAATTAATCGTTATGAGTTATGACGTTAACATAAAAGTGTTTGACATTGATGTTTTTCAAGATAACGAAATTCAGGTAATGTCCGTAAAATATATTCTTTTTATATATCAATCATTATTATATAATAACTTTAAAGAATACCACATCGATTTCTAGTTTTTTCACTTAATATACGCGTGCGTGTCAAAAATGTTTTGAATGTTTAACAACATTTTTTTTTTTTATCTAACACACCATATTTAAAATTGTATAGGTACTATAACCATAAAATACTATATGTATAATATTTCACGTTGTAATTTTAACAAGGGAATGAATCTGGCAATCTATCGATACAATGTACAATATTATAATGCTGTTTTTCTATCCTAAATCAACCTGTCATGCCGTCTGTATCGTTCCGGAACGCCAAACTTTTATACAACCAATGTCACATGCCTTTATAATATAATAATGCATCGTAGGCGGAGGACATCTCTATACTGCTGCGCAAACCTCAAATTCGCATTTCTCTGCCGTGTTGTGTAATTTACGACACGCAAAAGTTTGCCTGCACAAGGGTGCAATCGTTGAGTACCTTTATTTTAGGGCTAAATAACATCACGTCTGACCATCATCGCGATATAACATTGTGATTTATGTTTGCAGTTCTATCTCGGCTGCGTTACGACCAAACCGCTAATTTATATAATATACTTCTATAATATATCGTCTGGCACGCGCACCGGATATATGTTTTGCGGTGTGCAGGATCCGTTTGAATTTGTTCGTCTAAAAAGGACAGACCACATGTCTACGATGGCGTATAATTAGTATAAAGGACTAAGATGCGCCAATAATAATATGAGTATTCAAAACGTATACGCATATAATGTCCAATATTGTATAAGAAAACTAGTGAAAGCGATTTCGTGGACGTGTGTTGCAGCTAATGTAGGTGCAGTAAAATAAATATTATATTCCATTCAAATAGGACGATAATAATATATTATGGTTATTATGGTCTAATAAGTGGATAAATGGTCATTGTAATACAATGCCCGGACATTTTATATGATGTCTAAGATGTTTGGACAAAGTAAATAATTCATTTATAAGTCCCATGTAGACTACCTAATTATTGTACACAATGTCCAGCACTGAAAGTGGCAAGTGAACAAAATACATAATATATTATTGAGGTATATAATTTTATTTGATTTGATTAGTAGAATAAGAATATTGTATTTATATTAATTTTCATTGAATATTGAAACTATTTATTTTTACAAGTATTACCATTGTGGCATTTCGAGTTGCATAAAATTCCTGTAGCTTTACATTTGCATATTCTTGTTTCACATTACTAATTACAAGTAGAGCGGCCTTGGTCAGTAGCGACGCCAGTATTTTTTTCTAGTTAGGGCAAATGGAAGGCCAACCATTATAAGGTAGAGCCACAAAAAATTAAAAATAATTATGTTATATTGTCTTAGGTTAGGCCAGTGGTAGGGCCAGGAATTTTCAAGTAGAGCCACGGTCCTACCTTGCCCGTCCCTGGTCATAGGTATAAAATATAACACTCTAAGATAACTCTAATATTCACATTTCCCACACCAGTATTAGCATTGTTTACTACGACATTGTATACAGTAACTAGTCTATAAGGGAATTACATAATACCTGTGTATTATTTACTTTGCCCAAACATCTTAGACATTGTATATATACATTTTCCAGGCATTGTATTATAATGACTGATCATCCACTTGTACCGTAACATATACAATATACATATATTAAAATTCCGATGTTTCGATTTGTGTCTGAGAAATAATCGTAGATTTTTTATGCATTTTTAATATTAGGGTCATCGGTAATTGTTTCAATTATATTATAATTTACCTATAAACAACGCAAAAAACATTAAATTATTTATTATTTATTTAATATATTAATTATTGTTTGAGAAATATTAATTTTATTATAAAAATTATAGTAGTGAACTAAATTTATTATATAAGTTCGAGATGTCAACAATAATAAGAATTAATATTACAGTTAATAGTTCCGAATTGGATTTTTATTAAAAGAGTATTAAAAATAAATACTTATTAAACCTAAGTATAAATATCAAATGGATAAGTGTTATTACATAGAATTTAGTTATTGAATAATCAAATTACCATCTTGAAAACACTGTTAGTTTTTATTTTTGATCTATATTAAATATAATTTTATGATATACATTATATTATAACAATTTTCTATACTGATAATAAATAAACGAAAATATAGAAGTAGGTTTTTATATAGTTTTTTAATAAGTACTAAAGTCGTTCTAGTCGATTAGTCACGGGGTGGTGACGTATACTCACCAATGTAAATTATCTCAAAAATAATTTCACTAATAATATAATACTATGCCGTTACGTGATGTTCTGTGTAAGACTAGCGTGAATCAGACTTAAATGTATGACAATGAATAATTATTTTTACCGAACACGACATTTATGAAATATAATAAACTTTTACGTATAAATGTGCAAAATAATTCTATTATTACACGCTGCGTGCACTCGATGGAGAAAAATTGCGTTTAAGTGATTGGTATATAAATGATATAAAACTGACGCACGTGAACGATAATAATACAGTATGTGTATGTGTGAATAATTATTGATAATTGATCGTCTCATATATTTTAATAAGATACAATAACATAAAAACAAAAATACGCCTTATTATAAGATATTTAATATTAATTTAAATTATAATATTAGGAGTAATTATAGTAATAATATGATAAATATATTTCAATATATCAGTAAGTACGTTATTGTCGTCATTGGCTGTACAAAAAGGTCTGTGTAATTTAATTTATTTATGGTTCTAAAGTATAATAAGAATAACAATACAAAAATTTGTGTGCAATTATCATCAGTTTGATATTTTGCAATCGCTACTCAGACGATATCTGTTAGTTTTTATCAAAATAACTATAAATTATTAGTATAATAATATTGTGTTTAAAGCCATACACTACAATTTTAAATTATTTATTTTTTTGTATCAACTAAATATTTTATAGTGATAAATTTTAATTTTAATTGCTTCTTATAATCTGACGGTGCGCTCGTATGTTATCTCCTCAGCAGATTCTATAATGCTCTAGGAACCATCTCCTTTTATTTTTATTTATGTTTCTTTATTTACTATTACAGCACGCATTATTGTATTTGCACTTAATTGCTTGAGATCGCAGGTGCTAATTATTATTATTGTTTCAATCATTACCAGATCATCGTAAAACCAAAACATGCAGTCGGTCAGGTAAGGCACAAGTCACAACGATTATAATATAATAAATATAATAATAAACAATTATGTTCCACAAAGAAGAAATAATTTGATATTGTTATTAAATTTTTATAGTTCATAAAATATTTATAGCGAAGAGTAAATCATTGATAAATATTATGTCGGAACCTGGACGACTTTTTTGGCTATTATTCGGATCCGATATTATAACGGTCGTTCATTACCATCAATACACTTGTTATGAAAACTGCCTTCCAAAATCTATTAAAATATACAATTTAAAAACAAAATAAATCGATATAATCTGCAGTGCATTATCCATCTGATCGTATAACTGTACACAGACGATTAGCAAATAAAGTATAATATATAATATAATAATATTATAACGTCCATGACCTCCACACGCACACCGGTTTAGGAATAATAATTTCATTGTCGATATCCCGCGCGCTTGTGTGTGTACTTAATCTGTTAGACGGCGTGAGTGCTAATTTCAGTAGTGTTTCAATCGTTACCAGATCATCGTAAAACCAAAATATGCAGTCGGTCAGTAAAGCACAACTCACAACGATTTATAGTGTTGTATATTGTACTAATTAGGGTGATCCTTAAGTATAGAAAAAGAAATTTTTTTTTTTAAATTCCTCAAATATATTTGAAATGACAAAAAAATTATGTACTTAAGTAGTTGAGTGAATATATCCATAATATATTATTTTAAACTGACCCGTTGAGAGATTAATTAAATAATATGGTTAGTTATTATAGTAATAACGTATTGTGGTACATGCGTGATTGGTGTTTGTTACCCGTTTTCACCAAAAAAAAGTATATAAACCAATGATATATGAATGTAGAAACAAGCATAACATATTACGGTCTTATATGAAAGCTGTCTATCTCTATGCAGAGTTTGTGTAATGTAATAAAAAAATGTATAATATCCGTTCAACAATATACAGCATTACAGCAAAAACCGTCACTAACGGAAATATAAACGGCATCATAGTATATAGAACATAATAGTTATTTGATAAAAGTTAATTTTTTGTATTTTGATTCCATAAAAGTTATTTCGTTCAACGGTAAATATCGCTCTTAAAATGAAATTTGTAAAAAGTAAAATATGTAAAATTATATTGATTTTGGCTATATGTCAACAAAAAAAAAAAAATTGTAACTAAATGGAAGTGCTTAACAAAAAATTAATTTACATGTTAAAATCGATTAAAGATGTAATTATAAAAAAAGAGAAGAATATTATCGACTTTATCATTATTATTGATGTATTCTTGATACTAAAATCAACATTCAATAATTATCAGTGGCGGCTCGTGCATATGTGTGATGGTGCGGTCGCACTCCCTACAGAAATTAACAATTTATAGTACAATAGTACAAATATATTTACAAAATAAATAGGTACATATTTTAGTACATAGTATATTATACATTAACAAATTAACAATTAATTATTATTAAAATTATTGTCATAATTTATTAGAATATCGTTACGAACTCGCGATGTTATTATACGGGTATATAGATAGCTTTATAGGTCTATGCAACGCTGCAGCTTGTGCGACATTTTGAATCGCACATACAAATACCGGTTTCCCGTATAAACTATAGGTGTAATATTAATATACGAATAATAATAATATTATCACGATGGCGCGGCAGCTGTAGAAGCTTATGATGTGCGGTGAATTTTGTCGCTCAAATCGGACGGCAACGACGAGCGACGTGTTTAATTTTGTATTATTATTTTATCATTTTAATTTTGTGTGTGATGTATTATAGTTCTTAAATTTTTTCATCGCACTCCTGTGCTAAACTACTACGAGCCGCCACTGATAATTATATAAATCGATAATTATTATAACTAACACCAACATAATTTTTTTTATATTAATATTTTGAATTGTATATTTTTTGTCTTAAAATTTAGATTTTCATTAAAATTGCAGCATTTATAAAAAAAATAAATGACTTAGTAAAAGTATTAACTAATTTTCAAAGTAACGGTTTTTTTTTTTATCGTGGATGTTATATTATGTTAATTAACGTTATTCTATGAAATAACAAGTTAGATTAATTGAAACAGTACTTAATACAGGGTGAGTAATGAGTATAATAGAGAAAACTTAAGACATTGTTAAATAATTACATTTGACAGTTATTTTTACTGTTAGTCTTTTTCTATAAGCCTTAAAATTTACTTTTAGTTTGTAAAGTAATATATATATACTTATATGGAATATACTTCGTACTTAATTTATTGCATAAGTTATTAATTATTTATTTTATTATGTATCACTTAGTTTTAAAAAATTATGATAAGAAATTTAAAAAATATATCAATTAATATTTAGTGAGCACTAATATTTATGATAGGACAGTTCTGAAGATTTTTAAAAATGTCCATACTTCCATACTTGAATTAATACTCAAGGTTCATAGCAATCAAAATCTTATTATCGGAGTGAACAAGGTTAAGTTTTTTTACAGAATTTTTTTTTTTTTAATTTGCAACAATAGTTGTGTTTGTGTCTATGTTTATAGATAATGAATTAGAAAATATTTGTAGCATTAAGTTTTATTCACTCTACTATGTTTCCATTATAATGTTTACTAGAAAAATTTTAAAGTTTTGATTTTAATTGGTCACCTTTAATTTTTATTTTATACCAAAAAAATACAATTTTTTTTGAACATTTCAATATTAAATTAACAACCTACCTAGTACTTACCCAAAACAATTCGATCTTCATTTAAAAAAACGATATATTATTTTATAAAATTATTTAGATAAATTATGTTTTTAAATATTCGCACATAACAGAATCAGGATTCTGATATAATTTATATAGATTATGCACATCAGCTATCAAGTACCTACATATAATTTTTACTTATATTAAATTGCGTTTTTCCGAGATAAGGGAATAACCGGATCGATTGTATTATTTGAGAGTTTTACCATAACGCCGGTTAAATATTACAGTAAAAATAATGTTCGGTTAAACCAAACATTTTTATTTTTAGCATAATTTATGGAACTTCAGTTTTTGAATAACCGGTAAGATTTATTTTAACGTGAGATACTTAAACTGTTATAAAATTTAAATGTTTAATAACTAATTTCCATAAATCGACTAAAATAACGTACACGTTAAATTATAAAACATAACCGTACCGCTATTTGGAGCGCATGTGCAAAGACATATATTGGTAAATACCGTTAACGGATCTACAGAGTACTTACATTATGACAACCTACATAATTGAATACATAAAAATAATAAAACATTTAAGACTAAGAAAAAACATATTTATATTAAATTATTACTACTTTATGTTTATATACATATTTATAATTTGTTTAGAATGGGCTTTGTGGTGTTTAAAATGATATCCATCATCGCATTGTTTCTGATGGGGTCAGTTGAAAATTCGAAAGACATTAACGAGTTAAAATTGCCTACTAATTTTAAGCCCTTGAGTTATCGATTAAATGTAACTACGCACTTGGAAGATAAATTCATGTTTGAAGGAGTAGTCGATATTCAAGTGAGTATGCATGAGCGTGACAAACGTCACAAGAACTAATTATTTTACATTTTCAGATAAGGTAGTGTAGAAATTAATGAAATTTTAAAATAAAAACAAAATATATACACTTTGTATAAAAAACTTTTAATAATTTAATAAATTAAAAATATATATATATATCTAATAAAATGTTATACGTTTATCAATAATTTACTTGCATCGCTAATTACAACGTATTTATACTAATTTATTTTTTAATAAAATAAAGATATAACAATAAATTATAATAACATACATTTATTCATTATGTTTAGATAATTTGCATAGAAGCTACCGACACCATAGTGTTGCATTCGAATATTTTGAAAATCGATAAAAAAAATGTCGTGGTGACCAACGGTAGCGAAAATGTCGTTCCAGTGGCTAGTGTGTCGTTCAATCCGTGGAAAGAACTTATGTACGTCAGGTCAACAGTAAACTTTAAGACCGGTGATAAATATGTGCTAACCATACCATTTATTGGAAAAATCACTGATGGTTTAGTAGGTTATTACAAAAGTAGCTACATGGATAAGGAAAACAATCAAACAAAGTGCGTTATTAAATTAATAGTGCATAGTACACGTAAAAAAAACTTTTTTATGATTTTGTTTCGACCATCAAAACATAATATTATGTCGCAGGTGGCTAGCGGTAACACAATTCGAACCAGCGGACGCCAGAAGAGCTTTTCCGTGTTTTGACGAGCCTGCGTTAAAGGCCAAATTCAAGATAATTTTGGGTCATAAAAAAGGATTGACTGCAATTAGTAATATGAGAAAGATTAATGAATCGGAAAGGTGAGAATTATCGAAACCGTTTAAATTCTATGATCGTAAATATACTATACAAGTATATTTACTTGTATAGTTTTTGTACGATATTATATTATTATTAATTTATTCTGTAATATTACACTGAATGTGATAATTTCGGGTTTTAGCCTTTCAAATCCAGATTATGTTTTTGACGAGTTTGAAGAATCTGTACCGATGTCTACTTATTTAGTAGCCTACATGGTGTCGGATTTAGTATTCTTTGAATCGGACAGTCAAGATGGCGAAGTGAAGTTCCGTATAATAGCCAGGAAGGATACAACCAATCAAACAGAGTTTGCCAAAAAAGCGGGATCGTCGATATTAAAGTACTACGAGGATTATTTTGATGAAAAATTTCCGCTGTCGAAACAAGACATGGTGGCCATACCTGATTTTTCTGCTGCCGCTATGGAGAATTGGGGTCTCGTCACTTACAGGTACGTACAATTAATATTTATATGCATGTGAAGTTTGCCCCCGACTTTTTTTGATCGATTCGAAAAATATGCCAACATTTTGCAAATCAATTGTTAATAATTACAAATTGGTTTTCAGAATTTGCAAATCAATATAAATTTTTTTTTATTTAATATAAAACAAATAATTATTTTCAGTCGTTTAATCATACGATGTATTATATAGAGTGTTCCACCGTTTTGTTCTCTTATTATAGTTGCCCTACCAATTCTTGCCTCATTTAAACAATTCGATAATTTTTATAAAACGATAAATGCTAATAATTAATAGAATTCAATAATTCAACTTAAAAAATATTCAGTAGAATGCATGTCGACACAAAATAGTTTCAATAATTTAAAGCAAGAATTACTAAAAGAGAATATAGCTATAAATTCATAACCAAAAATTAATTCGAGTGTATGTTAAAATAAATGTAATAATTATCAATAATTCTGTACTTTTACAGTAATATTACTAATATTTTACATGCGAAAATATCCTATAATGAAAAATTTTATTTTATTTCACTTATACTATTGCATTAATTTTATTAAGTAAAATTAACTATGGCTATGTGTTATTTTTCTATATTATAAAAATACCCATCTGTCAATCTATCATAGATATAAACTATTCATGTGCATTGAATCATCCTCCCATAAATACATCATAGACATTAAATTTTCTGTGATAAATTTCAAATTTTAAGACCTATATGAACCAATAATTTTTTAAATATTATTTAATAAAATCGTGAAAAATCGTTTACATGAAGAATATTAAAAAGAAAAATAAAGAAAAACGGCAAAACATATTATACATTAAAAAAAACTTGAAGCAATTCAAGTTCTTCTAAAAAAAGTGTTAAGAAGGATATTTTTACACAAAATATACTAACTAATCATTGTAAAACAAAACTAGTATTGCTTCTATTACGGAAACTAAAATAATAACAAAACATAATTTAGAGAGATCGCATTGTTAATTGATCCAGACCTGGCTGCAATTGATAATATACGAAGTGTAGTTAGCGTTATTGCTCACGAACTTGCTCATCAATGGTTTGGTAATCTCGTTACTATGAAATGGTGGTCCGATATTTGGTTAAATGAAGGATTTGCTACATATGTAGCAGTATATGGAGTAAATTTTGTGAGTTTCATTACTGTTGGACGGTATAATTTTTAATTCATCTTATAAAACTGCGATCATATTATTATCACGTTATTATTATTTCTTACCATAGTTGTACCCAAAATGGAACTATATCCAACTCGAAACAGTTGAAAACTATTTAAGCATTTTAAAAGATGATTCGCTCAAGTCGTCCCACCCATTATCGGTGTCTGCTAAAAATCCAAATGAAATAGCACAAATTTTCGACACAATTTCGTACAAGAAGGGTTCATTTTTATTGCATATGATGAACATGTACCTCGGCGAGAATACATTCAAACAAGGCATAAGAAACTACATAAACAAGCATAAGTTTTCTAACGCTGAACAAGATGATTTGTGGAATTCATTGACCGAGGAAGCTCACCGTCAAGAAACTTTGGACAAAAATCTAACCGTGAAACTAACTATGGACACGTGGACGTTGCAAACCGGTTATCCCGTATTGAAAGTCGTCCGGGACTACTCTGCGGACACGGTTACATTATCACAGGTACACACGCGGACAACCACTGGTTTTCATATAATACCTACTGCACCTATGCGATTTGTTGTTATTAAAAAAGATAATATTATATTATATGTGTAAACGTGTTGTAGGAACGTTTCCTAACGATCAAATCAAACGGTACGGACAAGAATAGCTGTTGGTGGATACCCCTAACTATGACCACTTCAACGGAGGCCAACTTTAACCAGACGAAAGCGAAATCTTGGTTGAATTGCGAAAACAACAACCTCACCTTGCCATTGGCTAAAGATAACGATTGGGTCATATATAACGTGCAGATGGCCGGTAGGTCTTTTACCAAAAGGGCTTTTATTTAATAATTTTGTTTTACACGTTTAATTAATTATGATCTATTTTTTTTTTTAGGTTTATTTAGAGTTTTGTACGACACGCGAAACTGGATGGGTATCATTTCTACGTTGAACGATCCGAACAAATACAAAACTATACACACGTTAAATCGAGTACAGTTGATTGACGATTCGTTTAGTTTTTCGCAGAATGGTGATTTGGATTACGGAATAACGTTCCAACTGTTGAAATATTTAAAACACGAAAAAGAGTATACACCGTGGATGGCTGCTTTGGACGGTTTCGGTCCGATAAATAAATTAATGAAAAGGACTCCGAACCAAGGAGTGTTCCAAGTTAGTTGTAAAAAAGGACCTACATATTTTTCTTATTAAATTATAATGACCTGGAAATTTTAACAATGACTTTTTTATTTATCCATTATTAACATAAGTATAAAAAAATCATTAAATAAAGTGTATAGTAATATCACATCATACGCATTAGATTTTCAATATAAGTATAATGTATATAATATATATATATATACACACACATGATATTTGTATAATATTTTATTCTTTCTATTCTATAAATCGTAATCCATGGAATTTTTTAAATATTTTTTAAATATGAATTACCCGTTGTACTTACTTCTAGTATTATTTTATTAATGTTGTTATATTGTTTGATGCAATGTGGTTTATAGAACTATATGCAACGTATGCTGTCGCCTGTGTACAGCAGATTCCGAAACATGACCACTAAACTCAATGATTTTGAGGAAATACGTTTTAAGAATCTTATAATTGCCGAAGCCTGTCGTTACCGAATTAACGACTGCACTGAACAAGCTATCAATTTATTTAGTAAGTGGATGAATACTACAGACCCAGACAAAAATAATATGTAAGTTTTATCACTGTTTAACTGAACTAAATACAAACTATAATTCAAATATATTAGATTGTCTATAGAACTGAAATCTGTAATTTACTGTCAAGCGATTAAATATGGAGGTGTAGCTGAATGGGACTTTTTATGGGAACGTTATCAGCGTTCCAATGTGGCATCCGAAAAAGTGAAATTACTCTCAGCATTAGGATGTAGCTCGGATACTTGGTTACTTAACAGGTATTAATATCGATTATGCGTATTAAATACAACACAGTTGATCATTGATTTGATTTAGATTTTTAAATTGGACACTTGATAGTTCTATCATTCGCAAGCAAGACACAATAACAGTGTTCTATTATGTAACGAACAGTGACGTTGGATATTTAGCAGCAAAAAACTTTTTGTATAGTAGATTTGTGGATATATCTAATTAGTAAGTTATCGCTATTTTGTATGTAGTACGAACAAATTAAATTCAAATTTCATAATTATTTTGTATTTTTTTTAGCTTCAATAATCGAGGCTCTGCTATAAGCAAATACATAAAACTTATAGGATCTCAAATTAAAACCAATGAAGAATTAGAAGAGGTAATAAATATATTCAATTATTATTTTTTTTTAATCAAAAGCTTCATTCAATTATTTTTTTTTTTTTACAGATCAAAATGTTTATGATTAGAACGTATTATTATTTACAAGATGGTTTGAGTATTAAAGAGACAGTTGAGTCTATGAATATAAACATTGAATGGATGTCAAAGTTTTATCGTAAAATCGTAAATCACATGATATAATAATTAACAACGTTATGAGTAGGTTTGAACATATTTTGATATGTGTTAAAAACTATACATTTTTTGCTAGTTCTACAATATATATACATACAATA
Organism: Rhopalosiphum maidis; assembly: GCF_003676215.2. Lineage (NCBI taxonomy): Eukaryota > Metazoa > Arthropoda > Insecta > Hemiptera > Aphididae > Rhopalosiphum > Rhopalosiphum maidis. The sequence goes on along the minus strand of NC_040880.1, from coordinate 35,586,283 downwards.
TACCTATACCTAATACCTAAATACCTTTATGTATACGTATACTTATATATGAAAAATTAAAGTAAACACATATTTGCTATATCTTGTTTTATAATATAATTTCGTCGCCATTTTACTTTGATTCGTGTCACAAGATAAAAGTTGTAGATCAAGATGATTTATCAATAATCTAAATTAAATTAAACTCGTCATGTTTAAACGTCATCAAATATATTTATTCATTTTTCACAAGTTAACATAATTCTATGTACATATTACTATGAAGTGTTATTAATTTTTTGTTTTATAATAAATAATAACATGATTTAAATTATGTTTTTTTTTACAGAACAAATAATAATGGAGAAAATTAATATTTCTCTTGCAACCAATTCAGGTCCTATTTTATGGTTTTTTTAAAATAAATATATATATATATATATATATTGCTTATAAATATTTTATTCATAAACAAATTTTCTAAAAATATCTATCTATTTAATTTACTAATTTTGAGAGCATGAAAATAGTATCTAATATCAGAATTGACACTATTGTACATATTACGGCCAGCAGTCCTCGATTTGTTGGTCCCTCGTCCCGAATTTTATAATCTATAATGCTTATTATATATATATATATATTTTTATATAATATATATAAGTATTTTATAACTCAGTTATGGTGGTTGTAGTAGTAGGACTCTATCGTTCGCTCTTCCGGACCAGTGATGCATGTCACTGGTTTGTCTAATGTTGACAATATTGAGCAATTATCGTCTTTACATAATGTTATTATAATTTTGTTTCACTGTTGGTGTATGGGCAAGTATTTCCGACAACCGGACATTGATTGGCAACCGATTGTCATATAGAGTAGGTGCTTGTAGAATTATCCCTGCAGAGCCCATTGTCACGGCCAGTGTAAATATCCATAGAAACAACCTATCCAATACCATCGCCACATATTTCCAATCTTCTTTAATCTGAAATAAAAAAGTAATTTTTAAAAATTTGCATTTTAAAACTCCAGACGATTAAGCTTATTTGATGTTATTTAAACAATATAATTACATATATTTACCTTTTTCTCTTCTTCTTCTTTCTTTATGTAATCTGCTATGAACGCTGCGCCTTCAACGGCTTTATGAAGTTCTGGACAATCGTGCCAATGTTTTCTACCCTTAGGAACTGGGCCATTTTGATTTAGTTCGGAAGGACTAGGTAATGCTATTATTGGACCGTGAATCTCGCAACATCCAATTACACCACTTTCCAAGTCCCTAATGATACATACATAAGGGTAAGTTAATAAAGAATGCAATTAAACACTATATAACTTTTTTAACTAAACTATACCTGGCGGGAAATACATCGTTGCTGTGCAGCAACTGATCAGCTGAATCTTGATCTCTAAGCTCAAGTCCGTTACACGTTCTCACCATAATACGGTGACAAGTTCCCATCAGACTAACGCATTAACATTTGTTATTATTATTGAGACCACGGCGGCAGATATTTTATAAATACACGATTACCTCTTTCTTTCCATTTGGTAGTGAGGTCTTCTCATAATTAACATTCTCGGTAGAATGTGAATGAATACTCGGCGGACCCAAGGTGACATTACATGTGTGGTAGGAGATCGGAAATGTATATTCAACACAACGACTGTCACACATATACTGAAAAATCAATGACAACAATTGAGAGACGTTACGTAGTTTACGTACTATAATGTGCAGTATCGATAATAAGCTCACCTAAGCGTGTCAAGTATCATTGTAAATAGCACAAATTTTCCCAAAAGTGGCACGACTAGTGAAGTGGGTGGAATGATTTCGGCTAGCAGTAGAAAGAACACGGTCAGTGAAAGAAGAATTGAAATACTTAAACTAACCTAAAATAAAATTACATTTTGTGATTATACTGTTTAATTTCCGTTTAGTATGTATGTTATATATGTTACATATTGTAACATATGTATTTCCGATAGTCGCTTACTTTTTCATTACTATCTGATGGAAGATAAAATACAAGTATTGTGAGAAACGATATCCCCATACAAGGTATGATCAAATTCACTGTATAAAATAGCGTTTTCCTACGCATCGTAATATTGAATGTTATGTCTAAGTAGGGTTCTTCGCAGCAGGTATAATATTTCTCGTTTCTGTAATATAAAACAGTAATTATAATGTATCTTCCCATTTTAAATAAAAAAAAATTTTAGATTAGTCAACGTTGATGTTGACAATAGGTAGACGATGCGATTAAAACATTAGATTGAATCTACGCGGGCGTATATCAGTTGCACTCAAAAGTATCATTTTTATACCAATTTACCGCCAAACTACTTAGAACAAAATACACTAGTTTATTTCGAATTTTATTATTTACATGATCATAATACCAATCCGTAAAATAGGGGAGCTAAATATGTCTATAACAATAATATGTAAAATAAAAAAATAAATAAAATAGTATTATATAAGCAAAACAATTTTGATATTGAAATTATATAAATAAATATTTGAATTTTATAATATAATGCACACGATAAAAAAAAGTATAAGATAAAACAATGTAAATAATCAGATATATTATTAATATTTTGTATTGTATTATTATTATACTTGATAAAATTCTCACTTTACACCAGGTGAGCTATTAATTATTATTATTAATATTTTTTTTTTTATTATTTTTACACATTATATATTATATATAAATTTATTATTCACATTTATATTTAATACACATATTTACCTTTGTTATTTTACAGATTTTTATTATAACGTAATATTTATACTATGTAAAGGCAACTGGTATATTTTTGAAATTCCGAAAACAGTGAGGTAAATTTGTCAACACCCAAACACGCTTACTTTATTTATCTACTTTTTTATTATGTCTTGAGAATTGGTAGATATCCTGACTCCAAAATTTTCAGTATAGATATAATGGTAAAAACTACATAATATTATCTGCCTAAGTAACAGAGAATATTATATAGGTAATACATATTACCTATTATAAATATATTTATTTCCGAGATATGATAGATTTTAGATATTAAAATAGATAAATCGTTAGGCTGAGTATAAAAATATTTTTCAAATAGATAAACAAAATATATTTTATACTAACACTGTTCGTTACGGATCTCAGTGAAATTATAAATCAAATAACTATTCTTAATAATCTACTTAAAATAAAAGAAACTAGGTTAGTTGATTTTAATTTAGGTAGGTACAACGTTTCTTTAATGAACGAAACGTATTTTTCACATTTAGGTGTTAGTTACTTAAATTTATATTTTTATTTTATTTTCACGATCTTTTTAAACACAATTGTAATGGAAAACATTTTTTCATCGTATAATGTTATAACCACTTATTACAGTGTTATTAACTCATTCTTAGATATTACTATTATTATTTATATTATTCTCAATTTTAAATATGAAAAATGTGAAAAAATATATTGTAAATTATCTAAAAAAAAAAAAACACACGAACTTCAATGTACACCATAAAACAAACAATACCAAACTGTTAAGACTTTTATTTTACTTTGAATATATACAGTAGAAAAAATTTTTAAGTAAGCTTTAAACTGTTTAACTTTTGGGAAATTATTTATAATATACAGAAGTAATTAAACTTTAAAATGTGGACAAATATACACACCAAACCAACTACATTCACAGCTATGTAGGGACTATAGAAAGTACACTATACAAAACAAAGGATAATAATATAACTTAGTTATGATAAAATTATGCTAATGAACAATATAATATATAATATTGAAAAGGCTAACCTTATTGCTGGAACCTCTAAAATATCCCATTCCACAGATGCGTAAAATTCGGATAAATCAACACCGACATCGACAACTCGTGAACCGCTGACCTCATTTGCATGTCTCAAATCCACCTAAAAATGAATATTTTGATAATACATCATGTATTTATGATTTCACCAAAAAGTTATTGGTTTTGAACACTATGTTTGATTATCAACGCATACAAATGCTATGCATATAAACGTGGCATTTATTTTCTCTGTAAATATTTTATTTCGCTCAATTTAAAGCAATAATTACAAATAATAATTTTTGAAAAAATTTAACATTTTTATCAAAAAAATTTCTATAAAAAACAAAAATATATATTTTTCATCAAAATTCGAAATTAAATCATTAAAAATGTTTGATACCATAAAAACTATATTGATAAAAACATTTTTGTTTTGTATTAATTTCAAAGTATGAAAATGTAATATAAATATATCCAAAAACATAGATACTTTTAAAGAAAAGTAGTGTTTGCCTTTAAAATTCCATTTCTTATAAAATAAAACACTATACTATGTTTAAATGTTTGGGGGCTTATGAATATTATTTGAAATATCATGAGATGAATTCCTCGCATGTGCTGTATTATTTATCTATAAAATAAAACTAATAAGAATATAAACATTTTGTTTACGTTTCAAACTTATACTATATGAAATCATTAATTAAAAACTTAACGAATGCAGTACTATAAAGATTAAAAAACTCACACTGGCGGTTGACGGTCGACCAATAATAATATTATAATTGGGTCATAGGTACGGGCTGCAGCAGGTAATTAAAATACGCGTATTTTTTTTACGATTGAAAATTAATTGGAATTACTGCCGCAGTGTTACTCGGCAATCGAAGGGTATACGTTTTATAATTGACAGCAGCTGGCACGAGACTACTACAAGAGTTTATAATCGCATTAAAATTGATGTGACCATTTTAATCGCACGACGATAATTTATTATAATATCGTTGTAACGCTGAAATGAACGTCGCATTTGAATTTGGGACATTTGGGGACGAATAATGATGAAAACTCAACGCGACTGTCGTAATGTCGTATGCCTCGACGATTCGTCACGAGCTATGTCGTTATATTATATTACCATATTAAACGACAATGTGCGTATCCCATCAGTCAAATTTTAAAATAGGTATTTCATTCACACGCGGACAGCCCAAAACGGTTCTCACGCTGTATACTATTTAGACATATTATTATACGACCACCGGCGACTGGTCACGATAACTTTTGGTATACTGTCATATTAAATGACGATAATATGCTTGTAATACATCGAAAATGTGCTTCCACTACTATATTATAAATTGGGATTTTTAAAGATGAAAGATTTCCTTTCTGATGATTAAATTTTCGACGAATTTGAATTATTGTCGATATTTTTTTATTTTTTGTCTCGTGTTTCCGAGGACGAATAAAAAAAAAAAATGAATGATAAATATATATTACCGGCTTGCGGAGTCATCGGCGAATAAATCGGTAATAAATGTACTATAAATATCGGAAAAAGCACGCTGACGGTCGACCAATAAGAATATAATTGGGTCTTAGGTACGGGCTGCAGTAGGTAATTAAAATACGCGTATTTTTTTTTTCGATTAAAAATTTACTGGCATTGCTGCGCTGCAGCGGTACTCGGCAATCGGAGTGATTATATTTTATAATTGACGGTAGCTGGCACGAGAGACTACTATAAGTGCTACAACAGTTTATAATCGCGTTAAAACTGAAGTGAATGTTTACTCGCGGCGATGGTGAGATTTATTATAATAATATTATCGTAACGCGCAAACGAACGTGGCATTACAGCGTGCGATAATACGCGTATACGAATATTTAATGATCGGCGCGTATAATGTCGCGTGCGCATCGGCCGCGGCGTGTAAACTCGTCGGACGATCTGTCGTCACGCGCTCTCAGAGGTACCTATCGTATAAACGGCGACGGCGACGACATGCGCGCCGTAGGAGTCCGGTAAAATATTAATTTTGAAACAAGTATTTCAGACACGCGCGGACAGCCCAAAACCACCGTTCACACGTCGTATTATTCGTCCGCGAGCTTATCGATAGTATACGACGACACCGCGATTATTAGTACCTACGTATATTATTATGTGTTTAAAACGCCAAAAGGAAAAGAAATCGTTTCAAAAACGAATCTATTTATTTATCTATTTTGTTTTTCGAGTTACGAAAAACAAACTATTCCGACGTCGCCGTATTTGTTTATTTTATTTTTAGTCCCTTACCGCTCCCGATTTCTTTGGTTTCCGCGCGGTAACGGTGTGCAATCGCATTAAAACAGTACACGCGTTTCCCAACTACTATGACAACGGATATCGGAATTATCTGCACACGAAGTAATCATAATATCGTCATCCGATAATAAACGTGAACTATTTACGGCGAGTGACGACAAAAAAAAAAAAAACCTCGCGTGTGTGTTACCGGTACGCGCGCGGGAAGTTAAACTTCTTTTGAACGGTACTCACTGAGTGAGTGAAAAGAAAGCAAGGCATGGATAGAATGGGGTGATGAGGATAATAAAGAAAGAAAAGAAATTATAATACGTAATATTATTATTATTATGTGATACGCTTCGCACCGCCGCCGCGACGACCGCATGAAATCATCTCGGACGATCATTCCGTTTTTATCGAAATATTTATCTCATTAATATTATTGTTGAGTATTCTTTGTTTAATAACCCAACCAAAAATGCTGTCGCTTAATGACACAACCCATGTTTACAAAATACAGCTACGACAATCCGCGGCTGCGCACAACGACATGTCCGTGTTTGCGTTCGTACGGCCGCCCGTTCGCTTTTTTTTTCCTCGCTACCCCGCGCAAAGAAGTTTAACTTCAAAAAAACAGTAACGCGACGTTATGTAGACGTGAGCTGAGCATAGTATTATATATTGCATAAGCGAATGCACGCGACCGATGGTGTGGGTGCATGGCGGCGGCACCGACGACGATAGATCACGGAAATCTAACGGCGCACGACTCTGCGCGAAGCGACACAGATTCCGCGCGAAACGAGTGCGACGTCAAACGCCGGCGGGCCGACAACGCGAAATTTCGCGATGAGAATGTAAAAATCGCAAACGATGCATTTGTCGTGATCGATTTACCTATTTATTTTGAGTTCGCGTCGGTTACCGGTGGCGTTTCGATCTATGACAACGGATCGTTCGCGGACGAAATGCGGACGACAGAGCTTGCGCTTCTCTCGGACAACTGTCCAACATTTTCGTATTTTTGTGCTTACAAGTTAAAAAAAAAGAAAAATTGCAATTAATTAATTACACATTATAAACAACACACAATGCTTATTATTATTTCCATCAATTTTTTTTCGTCGCTATTTTCACTCTGTCGATTATTTTGTTTTTATCAGACGCCTACCACACGTACCATATACACCGCGCGTACACGTTACCATTATGGCTACGATTTTGTACGCGACTCGCGCAATAATACATTTGCGGCTAATAGCTTATTCTCGCCTCGAACAATATTAATATTATAATCGTTTGGCTTTTCATTTATAATTTCCATGGTTATTATTGTCATTGTTTTATATGTTTTTTTTTTTATATAGATTAAACTGTTTAGGAAAAACATGACGTCGCACGTTAAAAATTATGAAATACGCCGCTGCAGCCGTCCAGTTATACTGTATCGAGCGGTCGTGTTGGTCATCGTGTTGCAGCCGATCATAGCTGATACCGGAAGTTCTGACGTGTACGGCACCACCCTGTACAAGCTCACGGACGACCGGAAGATGTGGACGTTCGACGAGCGGATCAAACTCCAGTGCCGAATGACCGTCGGGTCGTTGGTTCCCGGAGCGAACTTTAGTGACAGCACCGGTGAAATTTTCCTCGTATACTTCGAACTGATCAAAATCGAGGCCAAGAAAATCGTGTCGTCTTCGGTCAGGAAGAGCGCGATGATCATCGTCGTGGACGTCTTAGGAGGATACTTACACGCCAATCTGCTGCCACGCGTTAAAGAACAGTACTACGAGGGTCGGGCCAAGTATTCGACAGTTAAAAAGTTACACGAACTCGAAAAAAATATCAAGTAATTTTTTTTCGTAGTCGCTCTAAATCGGTTTTCTTGAAAAATTAAAATATGATTAAATATTGATTCAGAGTTACTTTGCAACAGAAGGCCACATACCATTATACTGCTGCTGTTGTATTATAGAAATCTATTAAAACATATTATATAGATCGAAAACACTGTTGAAATATAATGACATTGTTGAGAACATCTCATTTTGGGTTTTCGCCATGTCGAATACTGTATTTAATAATTTTTAGTATTTAATACTTTAAATCAATATTCTATACAATTATGACTTTTTCAAAATAGCTAATTTACAAAAAACGTACCTATCAAGTGTCTTTCAGAATCTCGTCATCTTTAATTTTTATAATATTTGTCCATTCTTTCAACTGGTTTACTAGGCATAACATCATAGTATTTTCACAGGTAGTGATTTAAGAAAAGTTTTTTTTTTCGTAATAGGACAAACTAGATTTTTAAATTTTTATAATCTGTATAATAATATACAATATATATTTATATATTGTTTTGGTTGATTAATATGAATTTACTTTATACAATATGGCTTCTATTGATAATAGAAAACTTTTTTTGTAGATATGATTCTGTAAAAATAAAATAACATTCGTAAATTGACTTTCAAATTATTGTAGAATTTAAAAAAAATAATAATATTTGTTGACTAGGGAATAAAGAAATTGCAAGTATGGTAGTTGGAGATGATTGCCCCCTCATCTACCCTTTTGCACCAACAATACGGTTCATGTACCAATATAATTGTATCTGTAAGAACTAAAAAGCGCTCTTGATTATTATTTATTATTATTAGCCGTAGATTAACGGAAATAATGTAGACAAAACAATTTTCATGACCTTGATTTTGAAGAAGTTATTTAAATAATACAATAATTTCGTTGGTTTGGTTGTTATTTATTTAATCTATTTTCTCATTAACTTTAAATTAATTTTATGTTTAATTTTTAGTTCAAAAATAAAAGTAAAATTGTTTTTCTTTAATACCAACAATTGGTAACAAACATAAACTGATCTAACATGATTAAAAGTATTATATTAATAACTTTTGTTGAAAAGATATACTTATGATATATCCGTCTTCAACCTTGTCACATAGGATTATTGCAGATTAAACGTGATCCGATTTGCTGATGACATATATATTAAATTTTATAATCCATTATGAAACCATACAAATGGAAGCTAAATTAATTAAACATCCGAAATAAGTCAGTCAACACGCGTGTACAGAATAATAGTTAGTTGTTACTACGATTAACAATAGGCTGATTTTATTGTAAAAAAAGACGCGGAAAACTAAATTTAATTACAGAACAGTGAAATCTTTTTTAATATTTCTATAATTTATAGTCGTACTGTTTTTAAAATCAGACAGGGAAAAATAAATATTTTACCCCACCACCAAATAACGTCACTGGTATATATTTTATATTAACACTATATTATCATATCATGTAATAGGTATGGTAAAGGTTCTCAAAGGTTCTACACTTGAAAATGTGCATGTTTAGATTGAATTTTAAAATTATTTATGGAAATTGTCACTTGGAAATTTAACACCTCATTTGATCATATATTTTGAACTGGAAAAAAAATATTATAATTAGATCAAACGTCGTAAATCATCACGGAAATGTAATAGCATAGCTACAACTAGATATCCGGGGTGTATATGTACCCACTGTCTATGTGTAATAAAACAAAATTGAAGAAACTTTCGTATAATCTGGGTAGTTGGCTGATGCGTTGGCGCCGACGCACGACGGTCGAGTCTTTTTTTATTATTATTAACTAGGACACACACGCGGCGACGACCTTTACTGTAGAAAACTTCTTGTTAATAACAGTTGTAGTACATTTATATTATGCGCCAAGCGAGTCTTAAGTATATTGTTTTTCGATCCGCAGTTTACTCTCGACCTTTAAAGTAATACAACATTATATCATATAACGTTGAACGCGTAAATAATACAGAAGTCGGTCACGCGACCGGGCTGTGAATATGTGTAACGAAACCGAACCTTCGATCGACCACTTAAATGTGGGTAGGTACTTGTAATTTCTATTTTTTCTCCGTAAAGCGTTCCATAATATTTACATCTGATCTCGTTCCAACACACGACTAGGATCCCGCGTTCCTTAAACTCGCACGATTACAACCGTAACACGCATGCTTTTGAACACTGAACAGCGCGTAGTTTGCAGAAGAGGATGTACATTTTTGGACGGTTAATTGATAATTTTTTCGAACTGATTTATTTTAATTTATTGTTATTTTTAGACGGCTTTTAACTTACACCAATAGATTTTAAATATTAGGTCAACCGTATATATTTTTTTTGATCTCAATAACTGTATTTTTAAAAAATATTTTATACCGCGCATTTCAAGTGTAAATAACAGCGACTTATAGAAGTACTACATGATCGTACTATTTTTGAAATGTCTTATTTAAAATTTAACTAATCTGTATAGTCTACTTTTCCTTTTTTTTTTTTAGTTTTTACACGTGTGTATGAATGTAACAATTTAGTGTTTTTGTACATTTTTCGGTTTAACACGAAATCGCACAGTCTGTTGTATTTATAAAATATGTATAAATCAAATGGCAACAACAGATAATAAGTTAAATAGTTTTATCTTATTACGTATTTAAAACGTTGTTAATAAAAACATAATAACACGTGAAATATATCGTACGAATTAGAGTTAAAATCAAACGTTTTTGGGTGAGTACAACTACTACCTATACAGATAATCGTGATATCTGTTATCGCCGTCTCGTTGCGTATTTATCTGTAAATGATTATTATTATTATTGCTATTTTACGATCAGAGCAAACAAATTATTGTCCACAGACACATTTTGGGCACGGACGGCCGAGGTTGGGCCAGACCAACACTGAGCGGCCACCGGTCGGAAGAGGACGTGGCGCCGACTGTGCGACGCGCAGGCTGGCCAAGGTCGACAGTTAGGCCCAGGGACGACGACAAGTCGGCTGGCCATTGCCGCGGCGTGAACGCCAGCCAGTACGGTTTGCTGCGGCGGTGGCGGCCGACGAAGAAGGCGGCGGCAGGCGCCGCGGACGCGGACGACGTCTACACTGACGCCGTACCGTTTTTCGACAACGACACGCTACCGCATTCGCTGGTGGTTCCGTGGCGTTCCGGGCGGCCGGTGCTGTACAGCGTCTGGGACGCTGGTTGTCACCAGACACTGTTCGATTACCTCGTGACGGCCACGGCGGCCGGCGCGCGCGTCCGCCGGACCGCCCTGCGCCAATGGCTGGACGAGGTGGTGTTGCCACTGGTAAAGGCCCCGGCCACGGACCGATGGTATCCGGCCCTGTGGGGCGTTACGCTCGTGGCCAGGCGTCTAGCCGAAGCGGACCGCGTCGGCCCGGGCGTTAGTCGCGACAACCGACAGTTGGACTGCGACTGGACGACCGCGGACGCGCCCAACGTCAATTTTTATGCGTTCATCGTGCTGCTGTCCACGGGTGTCTGCTGGTCGGCCGCAGCCCTGTACATCGCTATCGGCGGTCACTCTTTCGGTTTTCGCCGCGGCCCATAAACACCGCGCGACGGTCGAATCGTTTATTCCGTTATTTTTCTCGTGAAGAGGCATTTCGTTTATTCATTTGTTTTTGTTTTTCACGCCGTAGGGCCGATTTTCCACATAATATCTAACAATCATCATATTAATCATAGCATTTATGATACGAACCGTCAGTCGACAAATGATGTTACGATCGTACAATGTTCAACTCGCCGTGATAACAATAAACTACAATAAGTATTTGTAAAAGGGTATGCGTAAACTGGGGCAGTCAAATAGCGATTTGTCGATATGTTGGGGCGAGGTCTGTCCAACGAGTGTGTGCGGTGAAATATAAAACCATTACCGACGTAACAAATTAGCGGTGACAAACGAAACATGTCTACCCCTCATCCACAAAATACCGGATTTCGTCCCGTGGCATAATGTTTTTATAATTATTATTTACCGACACTTATCACCTCACGTCTGGTGCACCCATATAATATTTATGATTCGAATTTCGTCAGTTGACAATGATACTATGTGATCGTTGTGCAACGTTTAAGATTTAATATGAGTGTTATGACTTATGACTCGGAATTGATTTATCGTAGTTTATGGCTGTATTACATCCTTTTGTTTTTAATAAAAACCCCGTTCTGGAAACCTAATGAGTAAACATATCTAATATAAAATCGATATTTGACAAGAGCTGCTAACGGATTAAATCAAATCATATTTTAACATTAAAAATAGTCCTCGGGAAATGCGCATACCGCACTGTATGTAGTCGTTCGTTATTATTATGATAACAACAACTGTATACGATAAAAATCGTATATCGTGATCGGCCCTACGGCGTGGTTTTCCACGACCGACACATTTTTGTCGTATACAGTAGTTGTTGTTATCATAATAATAACGAACGACTAAACATAATGCAGTATGCGTTGTAAATCGTTATGAAACATATTTCTCCCAAATCTTATATTTAATCCAATTTCACGATAACAACCGACAGGGTTTTCGGGTGAAATTAATATAACCAGCGGGTTTTCATACAGTTTGCGACCGCTAAATTAAACCATATATAAGCGGAAGACGAGCGCATTTCCCGAAGACTATTTTTAATGTTAAAATATGATTTAATCCGTAAGCAGCTCTTGTCAAATATTTATAAGCGCTGGAAATCCGGGACAAATATCGATTTAATATTTGATGTTTACTCGTTAGTTTTCCAGAACGGAGTTTTTATTATAAACAGAAGGATGTAATACAGCCATAAATTAATTCCGAGTCATAACACTCATTTTAAATCTTAAACGTTGCACAACGATCACATAATATCATTGTCAACTGACGAAATTCGAATCATAAATATTATATGGGTGCACCCGACGTGAGGTAATAAGTGTCGGTAAAAACATTATGCCACGGGACGAAATTCGGTATTTTGTGGATGAGGGGTAGACATGTTTCGTTTGACACCGCTAATTTGTTATGTCGGTAATGCTATTATATTTCACCGCACACACTCGTGGACAGACCTCGTTGAGGACGCTCCAATATATCGATAAATCGCTATTTAACTGCCCCAGTTTACGCATACCCTTTTAAAAATACTTATTGTAGTTTATTATTATCACGACGAGTTCAATATTATACCACCCGACGTATCGACGCCACACTGCCGCTATCGGTTAGATTTATTATTTTATTACGAGTGCAATGCCGCAAAATTCCACCGGGACAGAAGACGCGTGCTGCTCTTGTGCCGCGAATACATGTATAGACAGATGTACGTTGTAAGTTTTAATATTCAAAGGGGCGTTGGCGGCGGTGGCCGCCAAAGGGAGAGAAAAAAAACGTTTTAGACAAGATCAATGAGCGAATGAATACGTTTGCAATGAAGGCCGACGTTTAAGTTGACAAGGGGAGAATGACCCGGTTCTCATGAATATTGATGACGGCAGGTCGGAGAGACACCGAGACAATATATTAAAAAAGAAAAAAATACATCCACCAGAGTAAAATATAGAAAAAAGCGAGACGAACAAAATGCCACGGGCTTTTGAAAAATAAAAAAAGCTTTGCAACGTTCCAGTAGAAAAATAATATGCAAGATAAAATGCGCTTGTCATCATGAGTCTCAAAAACAATATAGGTACATAATTGCTATTTTAAGTTATAAAACAATAGTAGTTTTTTTCATCAATACATTATATAGATATAGTGTTGTTATAGTTTATAATATAAAATATTATTAAATCTGATCAGTGATACCGATCAAAGTATGACGCTTTTTATTTATTATTTTTTTTTTAATTATTTAATTTTAATATGCTGTCTTATTGTTAAAACAAATTATAAAGTAATCAAAACCGATCGTTTCGAGCTGATACGCGTAAACAAACCTTACGATTATACTGCTGATACAGAATCATCGTTCCGTGTTTAGTATAACGCAAACTCTAATATTATTTCGAATCGTTTCAAAAATGATTTTAACTCAAAGTGACAGCAATATTTTTTTTTATTCAATTAGTATCTTAAACGACCCTATGAAAATCAGGTAAAGTTATTAGAAAGCCATACGATTTAAATTATTTTTTTTTACATACTTTTCAAATGAGAACTACCCCTTTTTTATTTAAAATTGTTTGTTCATAACTTTGATGAATTTATACCAAAATTTCAATCAATATAGTTTCCTAGTTATATAACATTAGGTATTTAGAATAATAGAATGATAGATGTACTTGTACACTAAACAATATACATGTTATAGTGTACAATTTATTATGTAATAATAATGTGATATTATATGTAATATTTATTCATTAGTATTTAGGAAAAAAATTAGATTATAGATTCGATAAAACAAAAAGGATAGTCATCATTGTTCGGTTTTTAATTGAATTTGAAGTTAATTAAGCTATAATAATCTTATTAATTTATTAGTATTTTATAATTTTTATCAATAGTTGTCGATTGTTAACAAATAAAAATAATACGGATAGACGAATTTACAAAAGTTATTTTTATTTTATGTAGTCATCGGTGGATGTTCGGAACAGACTATTATTCTTAGTAGCAACTCAAAGTTTAATAAGTTGGAAACCATTCGTTTGAATTTTTATTTAGATATAAAAAAATATTCAAAAAAAATATCTACTGAATACTTTAAAGTTTAAAGTAAAAAAGTTGATTCTCGTATAAAAACAAAAGTTTGTATCACCACGGGACATTTTTTAAATGGTATAAAAAAAATCTCAATTCTCAAGTATTCGAAAATATAGTCTTTAAGTATAATTGAAAGTTTAGATTTTTCTTAAGTATAGCATGTTAAGTAAATTACTATGTATTTTCATCTATGATTTATTCTAATATAAACTAATTTACTACAATATGTACACGGTGACTACAGTGATGTAGCCGAATTGCCTATATATAACGCCGCTTGATCACGTTTTAATTATTGAATAATTATTTATTAAAATATCCAAGTTAATATTGTATGTCGGGTTTACCTAAACCGGCTCAGACAACAGTACTACGCTTTATTCTAATCAATTACCTCTGATAAGTTCTAAAAATTAACTAATAATTTATAATTAAATAAATTGTCACTATCAATTTACTACCTAGTAAATGTATCGAAACTATAGTAATATAGTTGTATTTGACTTAGGTATATACATAAAACATACTTATTACAATAAATAAGTCATAGATATTCTTTCATATACTTTTCATGAAAAAATATTGGAATCAACTCTAAAAAATACTATAAACAAAATGTTAAATTCACCATTTTTAAACATAACAAAAGTTAGTCGAAAATCAACTAACGCTAATAATTAGGTCAACGTTTTAACCTCACTAAGGTACAAACTAGATTCAATTTTCTATCCAAAAAAGTATTATTTTTATTATAAATATATAATAGTACTATTATATCATACAATAAAATAGTTAAACGTTAAGCTACATTTTAAAATGGTTTAGGATGATTGCAGGGACGGACGTAAGGCAAATCTGCAATAAATGCAGTTTGTGCCTACATTATTCCTTTTCATTTTAATGCAACTCGTTGTCTTTATCCGTATTTAAATACATGCTTTCATTTTTAAATTCTGCTTCACTGATCGTGTTTTTTGTTTTAGTGATGCAAATACGCACTACTTGTGAATTAAATCATTGTAAACTTTTTTATTATTATTGCAAGTAGAATTTTTTAATCTTCGAATAATGATACATTTTTGCAGTATTACTACAGAAAACATATGAACTTATATAATAAACTTTATTTAGGAATATAATATGAAAAAAAATTTAAAATATATTAATATTAAGGAATGCTGTATCAATCTATAACTATAGTAAATTATACCGAAAACGTTTTAAAACAAAAATGAAACTTGTCATTTTATACTATCATCACTTATAACTTATAAGTTAATTTTTTTTTCATTTATTAATTTTTATTGTTTCGACAATTTTTTTGTTTTTAAATTCTTGATTTATATTTTAATACATTTTAACGTAATAATTTTCTGACTCACATGTGTCGGAAAAAAAATACTAATTAATTCGTATTAGTTAACATAAGAATTTTAAATCATAACTTTTTAGGAATAATTATATTAGTTAAATATAAGCACGAGTTGCAATTTTAACACTTAACACTTAAAATTGTTATAAAAATAAAAACACATTTTGTTTTGTTACGATTACAAGACGTCTTCTATGTAATAAATCGTTACCAATGAATGAAGGTTTATTGTGGTTATAAATATATACTATGATTTATGAAATGTAACTCCAGATGAAAACCGATCAAATATGACTTACGAAAAAACATTCAGGATTGAAAAACTTCTTAAAAATGTATAAAAAAAAAAAAATGATCTCTTTGCAGTCATTTGTAAATTGATACAAGAGCGAGCTATTTGAAACTTTAGAAACACTTTTACTATCCCAAAATATGTTACTTAGAAAAATCAAATAAAATGGAATCCGCTTCTAAAATCTGGCAGTATTAAAAATAAAATTCTTACATTGTTCTAAGACTAAGACCACGGTTGAATAAAAAACATGGAATGTTTTTTTTTAATAAAACATTTTTCATTTCTTAAATTTAATGTCTATTGAACAAATGCAACAACTTAATCTATCTATACCACCTAATACTTTCCATGAAAATTAAATTTGTCTATATAATGAACTTTATGCCTATACTATATTTAATTTATTACCGTTGTTACGATAGCCAACATGTTATTCTATCTTAACATTTTGCCATTTTATTCTGATTAAATTTCATTTTTTTCGTCATCCATTTAAATTTTGAAAAGTTGGAAAAACAATTATTTTTAATATATAAATGTAATTATAATGTATAATATATTAAATTCCATACTATTTGTCATTGTTCTTTATAGTATAATGTAACGATATATCTATTATTATAAAATTATAAAATTGAATTATGCTGAAAAATAACATAGATATTTAATTATTTTAAAAATGGTATGAATTATAACTTAGGCAATCGTTTTTAGATTGCGCATATAGTAAGTAAAAACAATAACAGTATTACAGTATTTCCTAACTAATACTTATTGATCAATAATAAGTTATTTCATGTTTAAAAATTTGGAATTTAACAAATCTTTTATAAATCATCTATAAACCTAATTGTATATATTCCGTCGTTACATAATCCATTCTTAAGTGGAAAATTACTAAATACATGATAGCAGTGGTACTATAGCAGTAGTGATGATACCTTGGTGTTGGTGTTGCGTTTACTCTGACAAAAATATTTAATTCTTTTTGGAGGGAATCCAAAGAAACAAAGATAAAATAGGAAAAACCATGAAAGAAAGATAGTGAACGAGTAAGGAAATGTTCGATTTTGTTCATTTTTAGCCACTTTGAACGTATCGGATGTATAGAAACTCACTATGTGCATGTGTACCTTAGTTCAAAGTGGGATTCAAAAGGATATCCCGTAGAAGGTGCTGTGGGGTAAATGAATAGTGCTGAGGGGTGTAACAAGACGGAAGGACAAACGAGGGAGAAACAGCCCTTTTATCGAACCGTTCGTTTTCTCTCTTTATAGCATGGGCTGCGTTAAAATTTATAACCAAAATTATGGCAGCCTTTATAACAGCTAATACAAAGTATTCATGTAACCATCGCCAAACTGCATGCTGTGTACGCTGTACCGTAAGTCCCTAACGTATGTGAAATTATCCCAACCGCAGGTAATAATTTGTATAAATATGTAATCATTTTAATATAAGGTCATTATATTAGTCGATAATTTAATCGTACATAGTTAAATTAATAATTATTAATAACCATGTATGTATTAATTAAATGTATAATAATAAATCGTACATCAATAGTATACGAGTACCTCTATATAAAATGAGTGATAATTGAATTGCATATGTAGAAGGGTTTTAGTCGTATCGTTAACGTAATGATATTATTTTACATTTAAACATGTCAATATCTATCTTGTAACTTGGTATATATTGCTTCTTTTAAAAATAAACAATTTATATAAGAGTTGTTAAAAAAGTGTCTTTTTTATTACTATAAGTTATAATAATAGATTTTGTTTAAAATAAAAATTACGGCTAGGCTGTTACGATAATCACAAACTGATAAAATTCAATGACAATAAGTAATTTGATAATATAATAGTGTTATAGATAATTAAATATACTACAAAAATGTATTATAATAGAGACATAAAAAAGGGGTATTGAGAGGCAATCGCCTACGAGTACTTCTTTTTGTTTGTGCACCCGCGAGTAATTTTTAAGGGTATAGCTATTGTAGTGGACCGGTGTGAGGTTAAAATTATAGATTCTGACAATTTTTTAACATGTCACGTCATTGAAAGTAGAAGAAAAGCGAGAGTAGGCAACAATGACGAGAGAAAAGTATGATGAATGTATTACCTAGAAAATACTATAAAATTTAAAAATATTATGATAAAGAACGTTTTATAATATTATAACATAAACGTTTTTATATTAACTATAAAATTAAACTTTTATAACATAAAAGGATTTCAGTTAATTTACATCTGTGCTTAGTATTATGAGTTTTAAACATAGTATGCATTCTTGCATGATAAAGAATTAAAATTATGCAATAGAAATTATTTATTAATTATACCTATAAAATCCTTTTGAAAAAAATAAACCAAAATTGTAAATGTAAACTTTTAAAAATAAAAAAATGTTACATAACCTTATTTAATTAATGCTAAATGTGATTGAGATAAAATATGAAAATAAAATATATTTAAATAAAGACTGTTGTCAGTGTCACTTACACAATGTATTGTTGTAATAAAAAATTAAACACTGGTTGTATTATATACTAAAATAGAAGATTAGGTTTACACAATCGATTCGTACGTCAGTTGCACACCAAGTTTGAAAATTATCGGCACGCCATTAAGGAATCCCCTTCTAGGATTTAATTCGTATTGTTGCTTTTGTTTGAAAACCTTAAAACAATCCCTTTTGACTTATTGAACTTGTTAGTATAATAATAAGTTTTCTTTGGTCAAATATCTAAGCGACTAAGCCACACGAGCAGGAAAATGAAAAGAAAAGTAATAAAACTAAGTGCTTTTTCCTCGTTTCGAAGCGAACAAATAATATTTAGGCACCTTTCAATTTTTCCACATAAAAGTTTTATGAGAAATGTGTACATTAGATAGGTACATGGGATAGCAATAATAAGAAATACGATAGATAACTGAATGAGAATTAAAACATTTTTTATACTCAATAGTTTCTTTGTTGAATTTTAAAACGTTTGGATTTTTTTATTTTTGTGTTGAATATTAATCGGTATATTTTATCGGTTTTACTTAAATAACTAAATAGAATATAAATAGAATAAAGTAAATTACCTATAACGATAAAATATGTACTAATTAGTGATTACTATAGTCTGTAGTTGTTTTAAGTGTCTTATATTATAAGATGGTGTAAACTTAGTAAGCTATAAATACATCATATACATCAAAATATTTTATAGTGATATAATAGTGTTTAGACATTTTTGAATATTATATTATTTTAAAACAGTTCAATTTCTGAACGGACGTAGTTATTATTTAAAAATAATTTCTATATAGGTATTAAAATATATTTGATATAATAATTAATAGTACTTTTGAAAATATTAAATTATAATGCAATTAAATAAATTATAATATACATTGTTTTTAAAACAAATAAAATGCCTACATTTATCTGTATTATATAATTTTTGGTAGTAAATTATAACAACACAACTAATTTCAAACTAAGCTGTGAGCTTGTGAATTAGTAGTTCAAAACATGCCATTAGCAGATTGTTGTCAACTTTAACTGACGTCCGAGTTATATAACAAGGAGATTAATCTATAATAATATGTGGAATGCTACTTTTAGAAAAATGTTTGTTGATATTGTTTGGTAAATATATTAGGACATAGTCTGGATTGATTACTCTATTTATATCTAACTTCCCCTAAGTTAAATTAACTAGGTATTTAATATTTAGTATATTATACACATAAATATATTATACAAAGAGATATTTACGATCTGTGTTAGATTCACACAATAATATTATTATACATGAGTATATGACAATTATTTAGTACACATTTTCACAGTATGAGAAGAAGGCCATCCAGTGATAGAAAAGAAAGTTTAATATTATTTTTTTTATTAAAAATGTAAAATAAAATAACGTGTACAATAATCAATAATGTGGTACTATAAGTAATTTATAATAATAAACAACAATAATAAGCGTGACTGAGTGTAGTTGCCCATAGATAATACCTCATTTAATTAATTATTTATGAATTTTAATTTAATAAATATGGATTACAGTAATTGCATTTTAACCAGCAAAGGGGGTTATTGTTACTTGTTAAAAATAGAAAGGGCATATTAAATATTCCATATATTTTTAAGGGTTAGTTTAATTATTATTTAAAGCGTAGGTATACCGTTTTCCAAATAAACATGTATGCATATACTTTTTTTTTAATGCATACGATATAATAAGCTTAAACTTCATACTAATTAGCTTTATATATTGAAAAAATACGTGTGTAAAACTGTGTAGAAGTGGACTGACTAGACTTTTGAATTATGGGGTGCTATTAGTAAGATGAAAATAGTTGTAGTCACTATTCAAAAGGGTAAATGTGTATAATACGAATTAATCTAAATATCAAAAGGGTGGGTGCTAATAAACCAAAGTAACGCTACAAATTATTTGTGCCCAATAAAGTCGAATATTATCTGGATGACTGTTAAACTATGCAAAATGCGCAAAATTAAAACAATATTAATGGTATATTCTATAAACTGTACGTGTATGCTTATATTAAAATAACTAATCTCAATCGACATTGATAAACTATAAATTATTAATTAATGGAATAATTATCGTTAAACTATGTTCACAATAAAATAAATTCAAACTATTGACTATTATGTTGCAAAGGCAATTAGACAACTCTTGTCCAATGTCACAAAAGTTTATCAGAGAAACTTTAACATATTTATTAGATGCTGCCTTGTAATTTAATTATATAAACAACTTAAAATTATTGGAAATATATCATTTAATATGATTGTAATATATAATATGTTTTAAAATAACTCAAAATTATTTTATACGTTGAACGTTTTCATAAATGTTAAACTATAGATAAAAAAAATGTGATTTTTTTTCTTATTTTATTGCATAAATATTTACGTTACATGCTATACTCGTACTCAATTTACTATTTAAGTATTTTTAATCTTTGTAGGTCTTTATTTGAAAATCCAAGGATCACAAAAAGTACAATTTTTTAGAATTAAAATTTTATTAGGTATTTATACTGTTTGTAGTATTCAATCGTTGTCCATAAATTATTGTAAATGTATAGCGTTTGCTTTATTTAGATGACTAAACGTATCACAAAGACTATTTAATTTTGTAAGAAACAATTAAACAATTGTGCCTTTATTATTATAGTTGAACTATTTAGAATAGTCACATATTTATTTTGTTCAATATTCATTTTTAGGTAGGTATATGGTACATATTTTTGTGAAATAATAAATTTGTTAGTTTCGTTCAAATTATATTTTATTGATTCAAAGGCGAGTGATTAAACATTACAAACACGTTCCGGTGATATGGAACAAGAACTTTATGATCAAAACATCTGCGCTATGTAAGTAGGTAATTAACGAACTTTCTGCGTACCTCTTTACCGTCTTAACATTTTCAATACCGGTATGTGGTAGGGCTGAAGTTTAGAGGCAACCAAGTTTTCCGGAAATTGCGTAAAACCGCATCACGGATCTACCCTTCATTGGAGTAAATTGACGGCTATAAAAATAGCTACATATTGTAAGGGACAAAATATATCCGACACATTTATTTGTCTGTGACCATCTTACAATTTTATCACGTGACATGACCATGTTTACCTAAATCGAAAAAATACTAAAACGGAATTTTTAAATAATATATAGCCTATATAAAGTATTATATTTAGAATATTTACAGCTTAAACAATTCTATCGCTAAAAGTAGGAACCTATCTAATGGTTATTTTTAACTTGATAGTTAATCGATATATAATAGATAACTGCCATATATAAATTGTGCGCAATACTAAATAAAATTACATATATTAGTTATTATTTATATCCCATAATATCAAAATATCGGATGCAAGTAGAACATAATATTATAACAATTTTAAAATCACTGGTGAAATAATGTATGCATCTGATTTATTGTTTAGTATTTTTTATTTCGTTAGTTTAAAAAATAAAATAAATATGCAGCTTTTTACCTGAAAACCGTCGTATGTCCACGAGCCAAATTTCATCACACACGTCTGTTCGTCAAACGGGAAAAATTCTACATCTATTTCGCAGGAAGACTTGTAAATAGCAGGAGGTTTCCACTCGACCCGGCCACTATAGTGAAGCATAGCCTTAGTGGCCAAAGTTACTTCGAAATTGCCGTCAGCACTTTGAACAAATATAACACGCAGAGTTAATCATAAACATAATTATTATAAACTCTGTTAACGTTGTTGCAAAAACAATTACTTGTTATAAAGTACAATATCTGGCCTCCAGACGTGTTCAGACGGTACGTGTAACCCTTCAACACCACCATATTCATCGGGATTCCACGTCAACTTATAGTCATACCAATACTTGAAAAATAAGACAAACATTAGGTTATGTCATATTATTAATACACATTATAAAATATGCTAAGTGTAGTGCCTATAGATTTAATGCAATAAATTAACTTTGATATATTTAAAAAAAAAAAATCAGTAAATATTTTTAGAAGATCTAGTAATTTTACATCAACATCAGTGATCATTGGTTTCTGTGTAAACTGATTAAAAGTAATTTAAATTAATATATATAAAAAACATTACAACAAAAATTACTAATAAATTATAAATATATATTATACAGAAAATACGGTAATATGATAAAAGATTGATTTCGTCGTGTCATAACTTATTACAAAATAATGATATTTAAAACTTTATTGAACTAAAATATTATTAACATAGCTGTGAATTTTAAAATTAGTAAATCTAAATTCATGTTGAATTTATAACTTTAATATATGTCTGATACGGGAATTATGTTTATATGGTTCTTGAGAGTGGGTATTTTAAATTTAAGCGACGATAAATCATTACACTTTGAAAATGGTTTTGAAAGAAGCATTATTTATATATTAATATAGAGTTTATAAAATGATTTTAAAATGTCAAGAAGTGCTCATATAATTAACTTACAAAAATATTTTTTGAATACATTTAATATATCTAATAATAATGTATAAATATGAAAATATAATGTTAAAAAAAACCTTGTTTTTAATATAGTCAGATCGTGTTCACTAAAGACTTCATAGTTAGGTTCTACAAGTTCAAGTTCTAATTTCTCATAGTAACTCAAACATTTATGAAAAAAAAATTCTGGTTACTGTTTTTAAAGTAATAAATTCAAAATCTAAATTATTATTATTTATTTTTTTTAAATTTATTTGCTTATTATATTAAAATAAGTTATTTTATCCTCACCTGTTCCACCCATAAGTTCGTCGTCATAATTTGGTTTTTTAGATTCTGTAACAGAAAAGTAAATATATTCAGTTAACACCTAAAAAGCACTAAGTTATTTGTATTTCAGCAGCACTTAAATATTGAATGTAGGCTAAACACAAATAAGAAATTCGTTCAAACAAAACTTAAACTAAAACTAATAAAAACATGATTTATATTATTATATATTGTATACGAAACAATATAAAGTATAATTCATTAATTATTATTAAAAATAATTTATGATTTTGTATTTAAAAAAATTGTGACAAATATAATGTATAATATGTACTCGTAATAGGAACTCAATGTACATATCTATTCATAATATTTATTTAATATTTGTTTTATGCACATTTAATTCTTAGTACATTTATAATATTGGTAATTACAAGAATATGTTTAAACAGCTTTGTGAATTAAAAACACTCGTTAAAAACTTAAAAATGAACTTTTTATGTATAATTTTGAACTTGCAAATATAGTTAAAAAATAGTTGCACTATCTGTTTATCTATTGTGCATATTTTATTATATTAGCTATACATAATACACAATGACTTGAGATAAAATGTTTAAAAAATAATAATAATATGCATAAAACGGTTATGTTATATTTAATCATATTATTATCTAACGATAATAACATAAAGCATTAAAATTCTAATATTTATATCGCAGTCTAGTACAATTTATTTATTTTAAATGTTTGAGATTTTGGTATTTCCCATTATTGCGTGGCATTTTACAATAATTTCTTGGTCTTGTATATAATATGAAAGTACTTAGCGTGTTCTTATAATGCGTATATAATGCGTATAAATATATGAATGAAAATATCGATTACATGGCTCATTGTCGACTTATCTTCGTTACGGCAAACATAATGTATAGTTTCCTTTCAACTTAAAGGGAAAATGGAAAATACGCCGAACTCTTTTTCATTTTTCAACAGGAACTACTTACATACTGTAATCACGATGGAAAAATATGAGATCCACGAAATAGGACAAATAGGTCTTCTAGAATAAAACTTGAAGATCAACTTAAATTGTATTTAAGAGCTATTACTACATATTTGTTACCATATATAGTCACACATATAACCATCCTGGTATACGCTAGTAACATCAGATAGCTGCTAATTATAAAATAATATTCAGTTCATAATGTATACCTACATAAAATATTATACTATATTATACATTGTATTTTTCAAACAACATATTTAGTAATACACTAGTAACTTGTAACTTTTCAACGATTTATTCCATGAAATTATAAAAATAATATACCTACCTATTAAATGTATGTAAAAATCTCAATAATGGAAAACATAGTTTAACATGATAAGCCTGGGTAGACATGTGAGCACTAGTCTTGTTTCGTGTAAATCGGAGCATGATAATAATGTCGTGTTATGATATTGAATTTGCATGAATCCAATGTTAATATGTATAATAAAATTTATATATAAATCAGCCTGAAAAACTGCTACCACAGTTGATTAACATCTCTCAACGTATGTATTTTTTTACGTTTACAAAAGCTACTGATAAAACTAAAATCGACCTCTTCAAAGTACCAGTTAGATTAGAATTGTGACCTTTGTAACAGGTAATATAACTTCTTCTCTGCAAAAAAATATATTTAGAGAAAAAAATACAAGAAAAATATTATAACCCATTAATTATATGTATTGAATATTGCTTGTAAGTTAATCAGAATTAAAATTCAAACGAATATAATGTTAGATAATTGTTTCATAGTCATATCAATTTCGAACTTGATTAAAATATTTGTGTCTTTGCGTTCAGAACTAAACAAAAATGAAAATATACACGAAATTAAAAATAATATATTTATATTATTTCAACATTTTATATTTATCAATTATAAACAATCTGATAATAATTAAAATAATAATACTAAAATATACGAAAGTATTTATTTCAATGTTTTACAGTTTTTTTTTTCAAAATTTGACTGTGAGTTATATTAAACCATTTTATTGCAGTTAAAATATATTATTAACGCCAAAAATCAAATTATTGATTTTAAACCTCTACAATCATTCAATGATTTCAATGATTTATAGTAAAGAAAAGATAGATTTTAGTTTAAAAATATTAAATATCTAGGGAATTTTAGGGAACTTCGATACCACTAAATCGTAAATTAAATATATGTAATAAATAATAATAATCATTAGTGGTACTATAATTCTACATAGCCATGAATATTACCATAATTTATTAAACACATTCTAGTTACACAAATTTATTCTTGAATAATTCAAACCAGACTAAATATTTTTAATTATTTGTCAAGAAAAATGTATTATTTAGATACCTAGTGATCTTATATTATACAATTTCAAATTTAGTAAATAAATACATTACAATTGCAGAGTAGTACATAACAATTAGTAATACATTAAAAATAGATTCACTTTTATAATATACAATATAATGTATATTATTATTCAGAGTGAAATAAATAGTGATAAACAGTTGGTGAATGAGAAATATTAGGTAATATATAAATAAATGAAAAAATATTAATTTTCTATTTTATACTTAGCAAGTTGTATTTAATCATAACAAAGTTAGTACATAAATTATTCAATCTTTCCAAGCAGTTTGGTACAATATATTATATTGTAATTTTCACTACATCATTAAATTATTATGCTTGTCAGTTGTTGTGAAAAATAACAGAAAAGTTACTCATCAGTTTGGAGACTCAACAACTATTCTGGATTATAGATTGCTTCAATAATATATAATCATTAGACCGTATTTTTAGTGTATATTAGATCTATTATAAAACAAAATCGTCATTTCGGTATTTTCTTTAATGCTTTGAATTTATAGTAAAATTAAATATATTTATATATATAATATTAGTCTTTTTTTAAGATCTAAAACGAATTTATTTTACGTTTATAGAAATCGTGAAATATATTATACAAATTCAATTTTACCACAGTCATACATAGTACATATTGTTTTTTTTTTAGATTTTTAGGGTGAGAAATATTTTAATCCTCGATGATATTATGTTTTTTCAGACTAAAACTTTTAAAGTAATAAAGTAAACCTGATAATGTTTTACATATTACTCCTAAAAATAATTTATGGTTGTATCGCATTCCTTACAAGCATACCTTTTTTAGAATTACATACAATTTATAGTAAGAATGACTGTACAACATAAATAATTATAAAATAATTTCTGTTAACAATAAATTACTTTAAAATCGTGTCAAAAATATTTTAAAATGCAATGAAAAAATAAAATAAGTATGTCTATTTAAATAATATATATTACGAGATCATGATATCTTAGTTTCAAGAAATGTTAATTGGAGTGTCAATGAGTCCACCGATAATATATTATTTTTCTTATATGCATCTTATATAATTTTTTGATTGTAAGATTTAAATATACTTTAAAGATTCTTCTTTTATCAAAGAATAGTACAAGAATTATTAAGAAAAATAAGCTATACAAAGTAAATAGAGTTATTTTTTTTAACTTAAAGTTACATCGTTTAATTGCTTTACGAACTACAATCCGATACTTCAATGTAAATTTACATCAACATCAACGATAATAATACCTTAGATAATGCCTAAATAATTGGCTAAATCAAAATAATTTAGTTTTTAAGAGTTAATTTCAACATATTTTAAGATTTATATTAAATACATAGAATTATTAATGAATAATGATTATTAATCTTGGTTTTTACACGAAGACAATATTAATTGTATATGTTCCATTAAAAAACGCCATATATCTATCTTATGTGTCTATTTTACTTAAATATATATAATATAACTAATGAAAAATATATTTATTTATTTTTAGATATATCAAAACAATATATTGGTTTTTACTTGATTTTACTTGAAACTTTAAATATGTTTAACATTCACATGAAAAATAACAATAAAATATATGTATATTTCATAAATATATATACATTTATATATAATATTATTATATTCGTTGTTTTTTTTATATTAAATGTACTTTATATCGAAATCAGCGATTTTAAAACATTTTTAATTTATGGCGCATTATTAAATAAGTTACTCCAATTTGCGGCTTAATTTCTATAATTTCTATTTTATTCTTTTCAATAACAAGTTCTGTGAAGTATTATAAGTCCTAATAATAAAAATTCTGTTCGTTCACCAAACAGAGGTTAAACTATTCACACTAAAATAAGACACAAATTTATAATTTTTATATTTGATCCTTTTATTTGTGGTTTTTAAATAATCATATTTTAAGTAATAAATAATAATATTATATTTATAGGTTATTTAAAATATTTTTATTGCTCGAAATTTGAGAAAAATATTTGGAAAATACTTACTTTTTTGTTATTATTTTAGATTGCATAATAAAATATCGTATCTAGTAATTTCAGTAATTTCAGTAATTTCTAGTAAGCTCAAGACTTCGTTAACTTATTTAGTTAATACACAGTTATTAATTTGCTAATGGATTAAAGTGTTTTAATTATCAATGAGAATCAAAAGTGTCATAAACTCTATTTTATCCGTTTAAATTTTAAACGTTTATTATCGTACTTTTTTGAACAATATCATATATTTTAAATAATTAAAATAAACATATTTTTTAAAACTTTGAAAAATTCAAGAAAGCTTTTTTTAATGTTTCTAGGTATGTATCATTAATATCGTCAAAAAGTAATTAATTATTTATTGTTATATATTCTTATATGATATGAAAACATAATAGTTTTATATTGTTGATAATTTTGTTTTTGTTTATAAACATTTAAACAGATGTATAAGCGTTATCGAATTTCGTTAAAACTTTGTTGAATTTGATGCGATCGCATTTAATAATTTATATAACGCAATTTTCTAATGTTCTGTAAACGTAATTAACTTAAATCCAAAATATACGATAAGGAAATACCATTTTTCTTCAAGTAAATTAAATAGGTTTCCTCGTATCAAATGTAATATGTTTAATACTTTTATAAAACAATAATAATCAGAGTCTATAATTATTATTTTTTAATCATAGCAAAATCGATTACGCACGTTTTCGATTTATCCTCTATTGCAATTTACCAGTACTTAATAATTTAATAAAAACAGAAATTACTTAAAAAAAGATCATTTATCAAATTATGTACCATCTATATGTTACAATTTCTAATCTATTGGTGTAAGTTTATAAAACTTTAAGAGTGCTCATTCTTATATTGATAAATATAAACGAAATTGTATCAGATAGTTTACTAACTATACTAACCGGGAAAATACACTTTTATAAATAGATAGCATAAACTAATTAAAAAACATTTTATATTTAACCAGTATGCCTACTTATATTCTTCATTTTTTTCCTTATCTTTCATAACGTAATAAATAATTATTCTTCATTTCTTGTAAGTTGTCTTCTCTATATAATATTATATTAGCATTAATAGCGTATCGTTATGATTATTAAGTATTAACTGTGATAAACTATTTCTACTTTAATTCGTACTTTTATAATATCTTGCTTTTGTTTTCCAAAGATTCATCTTTTAAGACTTATGGTGTACTTAAATATGTAATTGTTTAGAAATTATTACTATAATACAAATTATTATTCCTTTTGTTTTAAGCTCTTTCAAAGATTTTATTTATTGGTTGACAGAAATAAAATTTAAATGATGTAATATAACTTAAAATAAAAAGGTAATAAAGTGAGCATCGCACTACTGTAAAGGTACGGTAGGTGTCGACTGGGTTACTTTAATGGAAGTGTTAAATTTGAATTCAATGATAATGTATCATTATATGTAAAAATAAAATGATTTTGAACAAAAACGATTTGTCAATATATATTTCATAATATGTTATTTGATATTACTATTAGGTAAAACCATTTATTTTACTATTAAAATGATAGATTTAAATACATTTTGTAATTTGATATCGCTATTAGGTAAAATAATTTATTTAGAATAGGTTGAAATACATTTTTCTGAAAATATTTAGTTTGAAAATATAAGATTATAACAATATAAAAACTTATATTTCTATCTTAATCATAAAACTCGCACGTTTAAAATAGATTTGAAACTACAAAAGAATTTAAAAATGTTCGTGATATTGATGAATTCTGTCAAAATATGAACTTAAAATGCTTATAAACATCAATTTAGGCTTTTAGTTACTAATATTTTCATATATCTTAAAGAAACACTCATATGGGAACTTATATTAACATTTTTAAGCATTATTACCTAGCAAATAATTGGCTATTGATAATTATATATACATAAAAAAAAATATGAAAAATGATAAATGTCTATAAATAATTCAAAAAGATAGGAATATTTCAAAAATACTGTTCATATAATATAAATTGATGATATAAACATATCGAGTGAAAATTTCAAGTATCTATAAATATTAGTCTTTGAGTTACGCTAAAAAAAATTGATTTTGTCGAAAACTGTACCTATTTACATTTTTCCTTAATTTTTTATTTGTTTTTCAAATTTATTTAAATACTAGTAATTTTTAATTATGACTTCTTTAAAGTACCAAGTAAATCTAATTTTCTATTCAAATCCACCAGTAATTTTAAAATCGAATAATTTTTTCAATTACTTATCTTGTATAGAGTATACACTATATTAAACAGACACAAAAAAAAAATATATTGTACAAGTTGAAATCAATTAATTATTTTTTATTAATTGTCTATTTTTATTAAGTTTAATAAATTATTTTTTTTTCTAGCATTTTTATTCCATCTTTATTTAGCAAATAAATCATGATTTACTATTATAGCCTGCAATACAATTTTGATTCGTCTTCTTCTTCTGTATCTTTTATCATTACTGTATTTCTAAAAAAAATCTACAATATTTTTTATTATCTAGACATTATTCTACACATATAATTCTTTATCTTAATGTTTTTGATAATAAAATAAAATATACTATCATGTATTTTTTTTTTTTTTATTAACTGTAAGTTTGTTACATTAATTTAACTTTTTTTTTATTTTGTTATGATTTGTGGAGTAAAATTAGTTATTTTTAAAACTCCTAAATATTTTACATTCATTTTTATTTTTGATATTATAGAAAAACCAATTAAATTTAAATGAATAATTGTCACCATTAGCATTTATTATTAATATAAAATAATTGAACAAAGTTTGTTTATTTATTACCTATATTAAATTGATCTTCCTTAATTTGTATTTTAGTATTAAAATTAAAATTATAAAGTAAATTATAAAACATAATATTTTTTATTTCATTGAAATTTTTCTAGGAATTTAATTTCTAGACAAATTATTTTGTTTGTATTTTATCTTAACATTATTCATGGACATTCTTGTTTATTATATATTATAATAAAAATATAAAAAATATTTGTGTTTCTTTTATAAATTATCTTATATGGGTAATTATTATTACAGCAGAATTTAACAAAATATTTTATTAAATTCAGATTTAATGACTATTATATTATGGTTGGATAAATAAAAAAAAAAAATGAAAAATACCTACTATTTATGAAATATAAATTTTATTTTATAAATATATAAAATGGTTGAATAATCGAAAAAATACAAAAACTACTACTTACATTTCTATAACTACCTATTTATGTATACTATTATTTTTTTAAACCCAAATATAGTAAAAATGTTTGAACTCTCATGCAATTTACTAATATTTTACGATTTTAAACTTTTGTGCTTAGTTTAATATAGTGCAATTATTTTTATCAAAGCATTTAATCATACTTATATATTATCGAAAATAGCTTTCAAAATATAAAAAAAAAGTCAAATTTTTAGTTTTTACATCATTACAATTATTCTACTCATTTGTAAATCAAGTAATTTATTAATTTAATTGTTCTAGATTTAAACTATAAGATTATTATATCGATGATTTTTATTGTAACTTACAATGTCGATGAGCTGTGATAGTTTGAGCTTAATCCGTACTGGTAGCGGATCAGTATTGTTGAGCACAGGCCTTACAAGCTTATTGTAATTTGATAATAGGTCGTCGTATAGCCTTTTTGCATCCGGATTCATTGAACATCCTAAGACAATAGAAAATGCATGTTTACAATTAATCAATAAAAACTGTATACAAAGACAAATTATACCAAAAGTAGGTATCTGCTATTAAATAATAATTACTTTTATTAAATAGAATTTTATTTTATACCTACACAAGTCTCAAAATAATTTTAATGATATAGATTAGAGTGGGCCAACCTTTTTTTATTCCACTGACCAATTTATATATTTGAATAAATATGGCGAGTTAAAAAAAAAAAAAGTTTAATTGATTATTCGAAAATATCTTCTTCTAATCGCCACAGATTATTATTTTTCTTATTAGTACAATACTACGACCATTATAGTGTATACCGTAAAATGCTTATTGTACATTATAGATTTGGCACTACTATATATGCGCATCGTTAACAAATTTTAAATTATGAAAAAAAAAAGTTCTTGTGTTCCATGAGATAGACTATACAATAGTATATATTCAACATGATTTACTCTAATAATATAATTTAATTATCTTCCCAAATAAAAAATTTAAATATTATTGTGCATGAATAAAAATTTTAAGTCAATGGTCCAGATACCATAGCTTGTCTTAATAATAATAAAACATTTATTAAGCTATCAACATTTTAAAAATATTTAGCTAAACCTATTATAAAATCCAAAGTAAGATAAAATAAAAGTCGAATATTTGATGTTGCTATATTTAATTTAACCCAATATAACAGATAATCGATTTATTATCCATATAAGTATTCTATTGTAATTTAGTGTACATTATATGACGTATCCATTCAGATATTTTAAATATTAAAATTTTTTTTTTCATTATATGGTCCGAAAAATTACAATGATTTAATTAAAAATACGTATAAAAGAAAATAATAAACAAATACATTACCATTAAAATGCATAACAATAATTATAATTAAAAATAATAATAATAATACATTCAATAAAAAATATTGTTAGAATATTAATTAAGAGGTTACTATATTATAGATAAAATATGAGAAACTTAAGCTCTTAAAAAAATTTCATTAATAACTTAACATTGCGTTAACCCAAGATATACCAAAATGTGACCTAGATAAAGTAATTGTCTTTACTACTGTATTCTGTGATTTCATTATCATAATTATTAGTTATAAGTTATAATAAATATAATATTTTAATATTTAGTTTATTTTTTTTAATTATAGTTAAAAAATATATTTTATAAAACTTTGAATATCTGCTTTTTGGGGATGCGTTTTTGATATTATAATATTATACGTAATTTTGGTTCTAATCATCCAGGCTCTATACAAAAAATGTGGAAAGTGGGTACAGCTCTACTGTGTAGTAAGTGTTGAGTGGGTCACAGTAATTAATATGTTAAACTTGAATATTTTGATATCATTGTATACGAAAAACAATTCTTAGTGGGGACGATCTATCAGCCTATATATTATCACTAAATTTAATTTATGCTTTTTGATATTGCTATTAAGTTAAGAATTTTACTTTATTTTATTATATTATTATTTGTCTATGTATTTTAAATATTTTTAAAACAAAAATTCGTGTGAGGTCTTACAATAAATGTTCAAGAATTACGACCAAACAAATAATTTTTATTCATAATTACTAAATAAAAATCTATAAAAGGCTCAAATAAATATTTAATATAAATTAATAAATATTTATAATGTAAATCAAAATAATTAGAAAATTATACTATGTGTAGGAAATGCTAGTGTAAACATTCATTAAAAATCTAAAGTAGTAAACTTTTTTATAGTAAACTAAATTTGTGTAAAATATAGGTTTTTCCTTATTTTTTTATCTTGATTATTTTGAAAGTACAAGGAATTTCGACCTCTCTAAAGTGCAAACTAGAACTAATTTGCTATCCAAAATCACCTTAAAAGTTAAATAACAAATCGTTTTTTCGATTATTTATGTAATCAACACTTAATAATTATCTTGTTTTTCAAAAAAAAAAAAAAACATACACATCATTGTAAAATCAATACATTTGTCATTCCGTGTAGTATTTTAAACACATAGATCGGGTTTTCAATTGTTCAAATATCGTAAACGGAAACAACAAATGTTGAGCTGACATCCTTTTGATTAAAAACAAAAAATACGCACAACAGTATTAAAAATAGATATAAACGTTAATTAATGAACACATCTTCGATGCTATCTTAGTTTGAATATATAGTGCTCCCTTAGAATTCGTTAAAAGGTTATCGGTGGCTTTCAAGTTCGTAAGGA
This sequence comes from Rhopalosiphum maidis, assembly GCF_003676215.2. Lineage (NCBI taxonomy): Eukaryota > Metazoa > Arthropoda > Insecta > Hemiptera > Aphididae > Rhopalosiphum > Rhopalosiphum maidis. The sequence continues at coordinate 35,552,224 of NC_040880.1, read as the reverse complement.
AATAACCGATGACACCAAATTATCTTTCTAACATCAACTATTCAACAAACATGGTATTTAAATGGCACATTTAACTATTTACGGTACAATAGGTATTTATAAAAAATTCTACATTTTAAGCGATTCACAAAAAACAACAAATAATCAAACAAACGACATAATTGTAAAAGTAAAAACTTTATTTTTTTCGTTTTGAATCTAAAATATTTCAGTAAAATACAAAACTTATAATAATGGAAGTGTCTCGTGGCGATACAATCTTCTGTTTTTTAAATTAGAAGTCCGTTTTACTGTAAATTATTTTATGGATAATTTTTTTTAAATATTCGAACGCATAGTTTTTCAGTTAGTAATATTATGTTCATTATCATAATAATAGTTCTTAAAATGGTTTTAAAAAGTTTAAAATGGATCAATATATGTAATATCCCATCTAGTGTTTATTATACTTGGATCATTTTTATAAATTATAAATATATAAATCTTTAATATTTTCAAATTATTATAGCTCCCATATCTTCCAAACCTATTATGGTGGACATATTATCCTTAGTACACTGCAAAATAACTCAAAAACGTATTATTCAAATTTAAAATGAATTTGAAAAATTATCTAGTAAATAATTTTCTGTATAATATGGTCTTAAGGTATTTTAAAATTCTAAAAATAAAATTTTGAACCTATGTTTTATTGAAGAAAAAATAGGTTGATCGTGATTGGTGAATCACACTGTATATATAGAAGCAGGTAAATAAGTACTTACTAGTTACACGTAACTCATTTTATATATTGCATCATTGGTATCAATTACACAGTATACTTATTGCAGTAACTGGTATCGTATACTTCCGTGTCACCCGATATAGTGTTACCCGTAGCCCGTGAGTGTCATATCGTTGGCCAGTAAAGAAATGTCTACACCACCAGTATTGGAATTGTGCATCAGATATCAACAGCAACTTAAAATTTTGGTTGTTCAAAACCCCATTAGTCGCAAAATGATGGAACGAATGTACACTTGAACGAGACGGTTCGATAAAATCCCCTATGTTCAGTCTGCACCCCCGACCAGGAACCGCCTACCCGATGGCGCGTTTATTTGGCCGAGAAAATTGTTTTCAGGATTCTCGTATATTATACTGCTGAAGCAGTAGATTGAGTAGTCGAGAAATTCATTATGCCCCTTCTTTTTTATGAAACCGTCTAAATTATTTTTCTACCCTCTCGGCGGTAAAACCGAACAAAAGGTTCTTCTCACGAATTTCCTATTATACGCTAACTTCACATGATACACGCATCATTACAGAAATCGTTACTATGTAATATACTAGTACACTACTTATACTTTTTTTAAATTATTTAATATAATATTGTGTTTTTATCATTATTGTTATTATTAACGGACCTTATACTTGCAAAGTAAATCACCTAGATATAATTATGTAATGGAATTAAATGATAAAATAATTTAATCTGTTAAAAATAAAGTATTCATTTAAAATGTATTACACTTAAATGTAAATTTAAATATTTAAATATTATAAATATTGTAAATTAATTACAGAACTTAATATTTTATTTTGTATATTTTACATTAATTGTATTTATATTCAAAATTTTAATAATATCTTAAATTATAACGTAATATTTTATAATAAATTATAAAATAAATCGTCTTGGAATTAATGAGTGCGTAAAAATGTACTCCCATCATATTTTAAACGAACATTAATCGTGTTAATAATATTCCATGTGAAAGGATACATAGATAATAAGGATAATAGGAATAACAAGGATAATAAATATGCCAAGATTTTTTATTTTATGTTGGCATTGATGACGACAAAATTCCCTAAATAAAGTATTTGGGTTATATATTAAGTGTTTCAACTTTCAAATTAATATTTTAAATTTTATTTGAAACAAAGATTGTTTACTCTGTCATTGGTTACAACATTAACGACTGATTCGAGAAATGTAATGATTTAAATTAAATTATCTATATCTAAATATAAATAATTTAATATTACTTAGATAGACCATACTTATAATTTATAAAATTACATATTAATGTATAAATTGTTTTATTATTATTATTATTATTTTAGTAATTAATTTTTTTAATATAGAACATGTTTTTTCAAAGTAATATTTAGATAATAATCCATTGATTTATGTAAAACGTGGTATTCTGTTCATCTTTATTTTTATTTTTATATTAAATCATATATTTAATTTCTAAATTAAATATGCATATAATGAAACCACTATAATTTTATTATATTTTATGATTAGTATTATTATCGAACTATAATCAAACATTATAATAATAAAATTAAAATTTACTTTAATAATACAAATTGCATAATACTCTGATGAAAAATAATAAATTTCATCGTGGTCCAAGAGGTTATAAAAAATTTTAGATTATTATTAAATAGATAATTTTTCAAAAATATTATATTTAAGCTTCAAAGTATTTCTGAATATTTGCATTACAATTCGTAAAAAGTAATAACTTATTATAGTAGTACTTATAAAATATATAAAAATGTCTATCGACCAATAATGGTAAAGTTTGTCAACTTGTTAGGTAAACCATTTTAAATACATAACCTAATGTGTATCATCGTATTTATCTATAAGAGTCTATTTGTATGTTTTTCTATAATTTGTTAAGCACAGTATATGGATAATTTTCTAACACAACCAAATTACATACTTTCTACAAGGATAAACAGTTATAGAATCTAAAAATGAATTGGGTACTTAATGTTATATTATATGAAATATCCAAGAAATTTTGGTAAATATTAATTTTTGTTATTTTTATTTTATCTTATTTTACTTTAAGCAATACAATAAGTATTAGCCAATAAGATAATTTATTTAACTTACCGGAAATTATGACGAGCATGATGCATAATATTATGGCGCCGGCCAACGTCTTCATTTTTCGGTGACCATATCAAAGGTCACAGCATGAGGTTGTACAATCGCATTTTTTCTGAAATTTATATAAATAAATATATTTTATTTTGGTATAGATTCTAAAATTAATATGAAATGTAATATTTTATACTTCTTTAGATAATACATAGTTGTATAGATATAAATTGTTGTTGAACTTTTACTATGGTTATATATAAAAATCTTAAACTTTTAAGTTTTAATATTATCAAAGTTGAAATTTTTAAATATACTTGTAGAAAAACAATACTAACGTAATCTTGAATTTAAAAATAGTATAGAGTATATTATATTAAATATTTCATGTAGATTATTCAATTGGTCTTAAAACATACTAATGATTCAATACAATAATCGATATAAAAAATTTTCAAAACATCTTACAATAAAAAAACAACGATTAATGTTTTAAACTTAAGTTACGAGCTATATAAATATTTCATATACGCCTTATACATTATTCTTAAATATTTGATTTTTCATCATAAACAGCTGTTAAGTACCTAATTATATGTAGAATACTTGAAACTACCCTTTTTTATTGAATCGTTTCAATGTCCATTAAATTCGCATTAGGGTATTGAAAAACATACCTAGCTACTATTACAAACAGTCTGAAAAATGAAAACGTAAACCATCTGGTACCTTCATTTTAATAAAAGGAAAATAAATAAGTACAACAAAAATCTTTCAAAAAATAGTCATTTTTTTTCAATAAGTAAAAAAAGTATGTGGAATGTATTAACAAACCATCACAATCACATGTCTAGTTTGAGCTGTAGGTAATTAACATATTATAATATTAATAATATTATATAACTGAAAATAGTCTACATTAGAATGAGTGCATATTTATTTTTATTAATTTTCATTATATAATATCGTGAAATATTGTTTTCTACAAGTCTATTATGATTAGCAAACAATAAATAAAACAATAATTATATTTTTTTTGTTTACATTATATACTAAAATTAACCAATAGTAACTATTGTCTATTCCAACTGTTGGAAACTGTATAATTATTAGTCATTTAAGAACTGTTTTTGGTCGTTGAACTATAACAACTATATATATTATCTGATTCGAGGTTTGATATTACAAATAATTCTAGTTATTTCCCTAAGCGACTAACTCCATACATGAACCCTCTAGTTGTTTCATTTTTATCCACAACGACTAATTATTAGTGGTTTTTAGTAATTAACTCAAATAAAAGAAACAAGACTACAGAAAACATCTATACAGTTTTGAGTACCTATAGGTACGCTATAAGCGTACGCCTATAAGCGTTTGTTAAATTGGGTTTTAACTTTTATTTTATAAAGTTAGAAATGGAATTTTATATTATTATGTGAAACTGATTATATTACTCGTAGAACTTTTTTTTAGAATGTTTTTAGGAATATCATGAAAAACGTGTCCAATATGTTAATAATGGATCATTGGAACTTTTCCTTCAAGACATTATATTATCCGGGAACGTATAAAAATACAAAAACATTTCTTATTTATCTATTTTTTAAATAATGAATTGAAAAATTATATTAGAATAATCAAATTTTAGCTGATAAATATTCAATATGACATTGTTTTAAGTGACATTACGATAGCTGTCTAACTTTTTGATGTTTCCAAAATCGCCCAGTAAAATTTGTATACCCATTTCAAGTCGATATATTATATTTTATAAAATAAATAGTACAATTTATCACAAGTTAACAGAAATAATAAAATTAGTGACCAAATTAATACAGAAGTTTTTTATTCAATTCAGGGTTCTAGAATTTTGAAAGGTATCTAATATGTGTCTACTAGGGTAAGTTATGTTGATGTGTGAGTAAGTACTTACTCAATAATCTTTAATAAAATCTATATCAACAATGTTTAAAATCATAAAATCAAACAAATTGTATTATCAAGTCGTAATATATGGACACTAGTTGCAGAAATGTAAATGTATGTAAGATAAGCGGCAGGAAATTAAAGACCCTTAGATCTACGTCTGTGAATAGTGTAAGTTATGACTATAAGATTTGTATATTTTATTATATGTTTATAATAAGTACCTGATTTATATAAGTCTAAATATCTATAAATTTAAAATATAATTAGATGTAGTTGACAGTTGTTATTTTTTAATATTGTATTCAAATCTTATCTGAATGAAAAAAATTCAAGAAATCATGGTAACCTATGTTATTAAAAAATGAAATTATTTCAATAATGATTAAAATGTAAAAATAAATAAGGTTTTAAGTCAAATGTACATTTACAAGGTAGATAATATTAATTTAAAATACTTAAATTCAATAGTTTTAAATTTTATATAATATTAACATATGAAAATTTTATTTCTTTACGGTACATTTATCATGAAGGAAAATAAGAACTAAAACTAAGCTTTAGCCATCCAACGTGGGTGTAGTGCCGCAATTTATGATTTCTAGATTTGCGCCTAGTAATTTATTTGATAACGCGTACTTTACGTACTGTTATAGTAGATAGGACGGTGTTATGTACGCATATGCTATTATAGTGGTAATATAATGATTAAAATCAAGATGTTCATAAAAATGTTGAAACCTATGGAATACTGGAATTTGGTCTCCTATTACTGACTTGCATTAGTGTCAGCAATATTCTGGTGACTATAATAAATAATTTCATTAAATTTAAATTATTGTTAAAAAATGTATCCAATAAAAATGATTGTTTAGTAAAAAAAAACACACGCGTTAGATGTTACGTTGAAAGCGTAAAATCAAAAGGCAACATTCATTATAGTATAGTCTTATAGATCACGGTATAGTATTGGAAAATCAAAAGTTTTGTATTTTTCAGTAAGTCTCGTTGTTATTGTCCATTTCTTATAAAATGATGAAGATTGATTTGTTTGACTGTACGTCTCTTATTCCGTGACAATTTATTTCTCACGCCCCCTTATTCCCGTCGCTATAGGACAGCTTGCGTGTAACCACCCCACGCAGATTGACATGGATAAAATGCCACGGCACTACCTCATCTAACATTCTATTTTATCTCCTCCGTACGCCGTATAGTATTTCAACATATTTCGTGTTCGCGGAACATCGCTTAATACATTCATTGATTTTTGAGTAATGAGCAGAGATAAATTTTTGTCAGATAAACTAAAAAGAATAAGAAATTTAGAGTAAATACCTAAATGCGATAATATAAGCGTAGTATAGATATTATATAACCTTATTTCGTTATACATACATAATAATACCAAGGTCATTTGGAACAAATAATAAATTGCATTCTGTATGGAAGTAAATTACCTTACTCTGATCTAGTAGATCAAATTATATATTGACAAAAGTTTCAACAAATCCTCAAAATAAAATAAAAACCCTTCCGAAATTAAATTATTATTTAGTTATATTCTCGTATCAGTCGTATCATATTCTATTACCTACGATAATATAGAATCCGGTTCCACTGGCTATATGTTCTTATAATCGTATACAATTCTTTAATTCAAATATATCTAATGGGCATAACAAATTTCTGCTTCTTACAATATATAATAAAAATTACATTATAATACATTAATAATATACAAATATATTGTCATATGCCCGAGAACAAAAATCTTATTTTACCGAGTTTATGAGAGACGAGGGTAGATACTTTTCAAATAAATTTAAAATATACTTTCAAAAATATACAACCACTTTATTTGTGTTCATAAAAAAAATAATACGTTTGTATATTATTATGTCGAAAGATACGAAATTGTCATCGAAACATCCAATATATTATTTAATTTTAATTTATTATTGTTCACCGGCGAACGGTCGTAGGGCTTTTTTCCTGATCAGTAACATCGGCGTGCATGCACTGTGTATTTGCATACCGTTTTGAATAAAACAGTTATCATGCCAGTCAAAGGCAATTCAAGCAGTGATTTAGGTGGCACTTAATTGAATTGCTATACTGCGATACCAGTCTATACTGTGTTGCTGGTGCGCAGTTACAATACAATAATATTATGCATAGTAGACGTGCCCTGGTCGTGATCACGAGTTGAGATAGGCTTCGTATAATAATTATTATACTATTGTAGTGTATAGACACAATTCGACTGGTGGCGAATAACAGTGAACTTACTAGATATTTTATAACTTAAATAACTCCTCCTTTTTTGATATGTTTTTCTTTATCATTGAAAATTAAATTTTATTATTTACATACAAATTATATACTATCAGTGTGATGCAAAAATTATCATGATTATATTATTATTATATTATTTACGTTTTTTTATATATTTTTTTAATTTTTAAAACATCATAATTATTTTATTATTTTCAATTGGTCACTTTTTGCACATTGACAACTTAGTTGTGATGTAGTCGTATAAAAATTGACTGAGTAAAACAATATAATTGTAAAGTTATACAGCAAATTTAAAATTAAAAAATTAAATTATAACAAGTGTAAAAAAATGTATTACTTTTTTGCGTGATGACAATGATATAAAAATAAAATAATTAAGTGAATACAATACATAGTTTATATAGTCAATGCACAATGATTATACAAATTTGAGAATAAATTACTATTATTATTATTGTTATGACTGTATCAAGAGTAAAGGCATACCGTTTTTTAGTCGTAGTTAATAAATCACCACAAACCACCTATACATCTTTGTTTAAAACCGTAGGCTGTAGGATGTAAGTAATCTTTGTTAAATCCGGAATTCGTATATTATTATTAAATTATAATATAAAATATACCACGTGGTTATCGTTTTAAAATAACTTCCTAAAGGTGTAACTAGAATCTTATTTTTAGAATGACTATAACCTTTATATTTTTTCTTTATTAATCTTCATGAAAATTTTCCCATTTCTCAATCTAGTAACTTATATAATTCTAAATGGCTCGTAATAAACATAATTTCACAATAATATTAATTGTATGTATAAATTTTGTATTAATACAAAATGTCTGTCTTTAATGGTTTACAACTTTATATTTACAATATTATATCATCAAAGTCCTACTTAAGAATTTTGGGGCCTAAAACTATATTTTTTATGCGGTCCTTAACCTAAATTATAAATTCATTTTTTTTACTATGGTATATTTTGCATATTCAATTTATTTTTTAAGGCCATAAATAAATTATACCATAAATCTATTTCTAATTATTTAAATTATTTAATGTTGATATTAATAAAACGTATATGGCTGTATTACAACTCTTAATAATAAATATCGTTCATAAAAGTTAAAAACTAAACATATAAATATAAATAAATAAATGAACAGATTTTAATGTAAGTAAATGTTTTTCCGAGCTTTTAAATCACTTAACTTCCCAATTAAACCTGCAAAATCCAGTTTGTTTATTATTTCACTTTATGCAGACAGGCGAACAAGTGAATTTAATTATACTTCATAATTTTAAATTGGCAAGGTTAGATAAAGTTGTATAGAAATGTACAATGTACATATTTGAAAAAAATTCTTTTATGTTATTTTTATGAATTTAAAACATATACGCATGCATATTGTATATATATTAAAGGGAATTTGATAGTAATTTTTTTTTTGCATCATAAAAATTGAAAATGCACAATTTCTTTGTTTCTAAATTTCAATACTCTTGCTAAATATTAAATTCATCAATATCATCTTAAATGAGATATTTGAGATATTTATTAATACTATTAAACTGTGATAATATTTCTTACACTTTTTTCTCCATTATTTTAGTCATGTGATCATTTTCATTGTTTTCATCAACATTTTCACAAATAACGTTTTTGGAACATATGATTTAGTCATAATTTAAAATAATAGCTTTAAAAAATTCTTCGCGATACTCCCATCTGGTATTATTATTATAATTACAATCAAAACTAAGGTTAATAAATTTGAAAACCTGATTAAATTTGAGAAACAGAGCAAACTTGTTATTAACTAATTATTTATACATCTCATTAAAGAATTCATTTTTCGTGACTTAATATTCGATAAACAGTTTCCTCTTGTAGACTATTGTATCATTATCTGGCTGCGCCTAAATATATAACCTACATGGCTAAACAAACGTATTATTGTACGATTGCGTTTTACTAGATACTAGAACACAATGAAATCGTTTTTAACTGTTATAATACGTATATTGTATTTTGTATACCATACATGCAACGAAGTATTCAACAAAGTTCAATAATCACTTGTTTATTTTTCAACCGTTATTTTCTCAACAAAGTAAACGCGATTTTCACAAAATCAATACAAAATAATAATATGTTGTATTTATTCTTCATAAACAAAAACATTTTAATATACTAAGTGGTTTTTTGAACAATAAACACATGAAAACTTCAATAGATTCTAAGGAATTCTATAAGACGAAGCAGAATATATTTTCAAGATTTTTATGAATAAAAATCAAATTTTAAACAAGTGGCTTATTATTTATAACTTATTAATATTTAAACTTACGATTAGTTGTACATGCCAACACGGCAACACACATCGTGTAAATTATAAATATTGGTCCACTACAACTAATGAATAACAATAAAAAATATTTTGTGATTTTTTTGTTATTTTTAAATGTTATACTTGAAACTTGAAAATTGTATACAAGATTCCTCATAATAATTTATTCATACTGTAATAAAACAAAAGGGAAAATTAGGTAATCATTTTACTGTACAGTAAGTATTCAATGTATCTCGTGAATAAGTAAGTCACTGTAATCGGTTTGTTACAGTTGAATTCAATGATAACTCATTGTACCAGTCATCGAATTAGGGTTGGTCAATATTGACTTATAAGCTATAAATTAATAAAAATAATATATTATGATATAATATTATAATAATTGTGTAATATGAATATTTTGGGAAAAATATTTTGTACCATATGCTTATAAAAAAGTAAATTACAAACAATAATATAAATTAATATAAAATATTATTGAAAATAAAGACTGACAAACCATTTGAACTAACCGAATTAAATTTATCATTATCAAATTCAATACATTATTTCCATGGTTAGTGACCTATACTCAATGGTAAAATACAGTCTAGGTCAACTATATAGCAGAGCAACTTCCTTGGTTTTTCATTAACTCATATGTTAAACTTACATAGTTTGTAAATAGCCAATAGATATGTAATTTGTCTGTATGTGTTAAATGTTTATAACATAAAACTATATGTTTAAATTCTATTTGAACCTTCATATTTGTATATACATATATTACACAATATATAGGTCTTCCAGATATTTCTAAGTATATTATTAAATATCTAAACATTTTAAGACTTTAAACAAAGGAACACTTGGACCGGAAAATTTGCATTCATGTTAAATAATACGTAACTAAATAATATATCTGAAATATCTTTTAAGTAGATTGAACAAAAAAACATGTAGTAGCTTACAGATAAATTATATATCACTCAGTACAAGAAAAATGCATTTAGTAACGAAAATGTGTAAATTTTATTATATATAACTGTAAAAAAGTTAGGTACTTGATTTCTCGATGTTATAATCAATTACCATTTATCACTGTTAAATAAAATTATTGCAATTATCTGTTAGTTATGTTTATGTATTATAAGTTAAAAGTAGAATCTTTGACACGTTATTTTTATCTTTTAATATTTAATAATTAGTATCTTCTTTCTAGATTTTTTTTTACTTTGTATGTTCTTGCGTTCAGATACTAGAATTTAATTAAAATAAATATTTATTATTATTATTTATTTTAGAATATTTACAAGCTAGTTATATTATAATAAACACATTTTCTGACTATATATATTTTAATTTTACATAAATAACTTAGTGAAGGGGATTGTCCAACGACAAAACCCTTAATGAAGTCAATTTACCAGTGGTGATTTAGAAGGTCCCTACATAAGTTTTTTTACATAACGGATGTTGGGAATATTTTGAAATTTAACAAAAAAATAATAATTTATTCAAATTTCAAATTTTTCTAATGTGGTCGTGTTTTTCCATGAATACTAAATAGTTGTCAAAATCACAAAATTAATAGTGTATTTGTAAAATGAGTTTAAAATTATTTTCACATTTCATTATATAGTATATTAATATAAAATATATTATTGAACTTGCAAAAAAAAAAAAAAAAACGATGAAGCAGATATTTTGGTGTAAGTACCTATTAGTCATTTATATAGATAACTAAAATCTATAACTAATAGGATATTAAGATAGACTGGACTAAGTTAAATAAATAATGTTAAAGCATATATTTTTTATTTTAGCAATTTTACTTTGAGAATAATTGTTTTTAAAAATGTATCTTGTATTTTGTATTGAAGGGTAAAAAAGGGTGAATCATGTACCCAATGTATCCATCCATGATTATAAATTTATAATGTTTATCTTAATTTAAAATAAATACGTGTTTTCGTTGTAGTCTATTAATTCCGGAATTATAAACAAAACGACACCGATTGTAGTATCAAAACAAAGTCATTAACTATAATACCTGACGCGTAATTAAGATAGTCGGAGAAGCGAGTTTCTTCTCAGTTTCTTATAATGATGTATAATTTTGTACCGTTATCAATATTTAATACGTAAATTGTATAAAATATTGTTATTATTAAATTACATTGTACGTTCTGCGTGAACACGATAATATCAAATTGGAAAAAAATCGATCTATTGGTGTACCTACTAAATACAATTTGTCAAAATTCGATTGTAAAGTATTATTAAGCACGTATAAAATGAAATGTGATTTTTAAAATTATATGCTATGGTATAAATTATTCGCACAGATCGCCTTGCTACCAATCGACAAGAAACAACGAAATTCCCCCTTATTGTTATATTATAGGTATTATTATTATCATCGCACGGCAGTCAACTTTCGTATTTACATGAGTGCACATCTACACACGTCGTTATACAACATAGTAGACGTCAACGTCAGTAAAATAAAAACCTCGTTTTAACGGAATGTTATTAAAAAGTAAGAACGAGCAGTTAATTTTACAATCGATCCACATTTGCATGTAAGTCAAAGTTTAACTGTCAAACTAGTAATTTAACTTTGTAATTGGTAAATTTGGTATTTTTTTTAAATTTTAAATTTAAGAACTCAACTGAATATTTAATATAAAAATAAATTCATATTATTCAATGTATTAGGTATTTTTAATTACAATGGTATTTGTATTATACGTATGACAAAATATAAAAAGATAAAAATAAAATAAATAATAAATAATTTGGTTTAACGAATTAAAGTATGTATAGGTAGGTATAGTCGTGAAAATAAAGATTCGAATCAAATTAATGTATAGAAATCATTTTTATTCTCAATAATACTAAATAAAAAATACAACTTGCCTACGTAATATAATTTCTTAGTCTAAGTACCTACAGATATTTACCCACTACGCCTCAGCCGTTAGCAGCCTCAAAGTGCTCACGATATTTGATAATTTCGGATCCTAATCAGTGGTCACATAATACAGCGTTTTATATAACGGTCAAAACCATTATTCCTAACAACGAAGGTATGTATTATAATAAAATTGTGTATAACAATATAATATTATTATGCAGCTTAGTATGCACACACTGTACACACATATACATGTATACATCACAAGTCCACAATAATTACACACGTTAACTAAGTCTGTTGAATAAATTAAATATCAAATAGTACCTATTATGGTCGTATATTATGATATGGGCATGCGTTTATTCGTTCGTCACTAGTGTACAACAACACTTGTGGTCCACGTTCAATTGACCACAAGCAGATCTACTTAAACCCCAAACGCTTCGGTATACGTCCTGCACGCGTGCCGATGTTTCCGATTGTTTTCATCGTCGCGACTTAAAACATATTACATAGATGAGCGCCAGTATGACGTGCGTGTGCGCCGAGCCGTCGGCATATAATATATATATTTATATATATATATTAATTACGCGGTATACCCATACGCAATATATCAACCCGTTACGGTCAATTATTATATCATATACAATATTATTATACCTTAATAAATTACTAATAATATACTACGCGTATATGCCTTATTACCTGTGCACGTGGGAAGAGCGGACGTGTATATTATATTCTATGATCGTGTAGATTTATACATACATACATACATATATATATATAAACACGCGTATATCCCTATAGTGTATAATATATAGTGTCGTAAGGTATCGCGTTTAATATACGAAAATATGTAGAACGTCGCGGGTCGAGCTGCAGAATCTCTCGGGTACACGTGTACTGCACGTACACTGCGGTGTAATAATATGCGTACACCTATGTCGACGCGGACCGCGCGATTTTCATATTTCTTCTCATTCGCTTGCGGCGACCACGGCGGCGGCGGCGGCGGCGATACGCGGCGACCACGACGGTGGCGGCGGCGCTGACACGACGACGGTTGCGGCTGCGGCGGGCATGGCGTTCGGGCGTCGGACTCGCGTCGTGTGCCACGGCGTACGATTTCCGTGCCGCCGTCGCCGCAGCGCGCCAACTAGGACACACAGGCGCAATGGGCGCGCCGCCGCCCGCCTCGGGCTCCGTCGTCCGCGCGCGAAACCGGGTCACACCTATGCCGCGTCCCGCCGTCCCGCGCGCGCACGCCGCGCCAACGGGGTCGCCGCACGGTGGTGTTTTACCGGCCCCGCCGCGCGCCCCGCGCCGCAATCGGGCACGCCGATCCGCCGCCCCGTCGCATACGCGCATATATACGCCGCGTACAGGCCTCACCCGTCCGGCGCCCACGCGCGGCCGAGGGGTGCCGGCGGTTTGCGCGAGCGCGCGTCGTGCGTACATATACGTATATACGATACGGTGTATAATGTGTGCGCCGCTGCGTATCGCGTCCGCGTTACGGTTATACACGTACCCGTTATACGGCCGCCGCCGGTGTACGCGCCACACTATATACGTGTGTGTACAGGATGCTTCGCCGAGCGCTTTCTGGCGCAGCGTCGCCTTCTCCGCCTCGCCGCCCGCACAGCTCGCACTTTTATCCTAGGACGAAATGCGTTTATTCAAATCCCGGTTATTTTGGAACTTTCGAGTAGGTCCGCCCGTACGCCGTACGCGTAGGCAATGATAACGATGTTTTCAAATACGTATATATTGCTTTCGTCTATATAGTATACGCCGTTCGAGGAGTGCACGGGAAACGAAACATTAAGAATTTTCAGTATTCGTAAATTGAATAGGTACCCCCCCCCCGGGTATTGCGAGTGAAAGTCCGCGATGGCGGTCTTGTACGCAGAACATAAAATAACAGAATTGATATTCGGTCAGATTAATTCTCGGACGGTGTTACAAAAATGTTAATAGGCTAATTTAAATTACTACAATTTTGACATCACCACAGCCCCAATATCTTAAAATATTAATATCGTCTACTATTATGTCTTGTTTGTAGGTAAACATATCGTAATCGCATAACACATAGAAAACAACTCGTTTAAATTTTGATTTATAATCGTCTAGGCATCCAAAAACCTAATGTTCACGATTTAGACATTCCTTAAATTATATAAAAAATGTGAGTATTCAATAATGTGATCTCTAGACTCTAGGTATGTAATAATTGAGTATCCCAAAAATCAAAATTTTAATACACACGGTATTAGAAAGGGAAATTCGTTGAGAACTTGCTTGGTGAACCGCCCTGTATATTATTAGCACATACAGTGGATTGTATATAATACGTCATGTGGTACACATTCATATTGACGTTAATTCAGTAATGTTATTTGAGGATGAGAGGTGATACGGGTGGATTTGAATTACATATTTTTTTTTTCTTTTGTAAAGAATATTATTGTTAAAAAATAATTCAAGAAATCTCAATTTGGAAGAAAAAAAGTCTTACATATGAAAATTTGTATTTTTATTGTAAACAATTGTAATCATCTTCTCTCGTCTGTTGTTCTTTATATAATATAATGCCACCCCATTATATTAGTTCAACCATTGATTATATAATCAATGGTTTAACTTATCGGATATTAGATAGGTGTTTACGATAAAATACTTTATTGTCGAATTGAGGCAATAATAGCTTGGCTATAGAACCCACCAAAATTATGAAAACCGTGCATTAATACATCTGAACGTTATCCAATATTGCATTAATGTTGGTCAATTTATTTTTATTTTTTTATTTAAGCAAACGTGGTCAAAGCCAATAAAATCAACAATCGACAATCACGAAATTTACCAAAAACTCAATTTTACGATTTTTATGGGTAAGAACTTGCTTATAGAACATCATCGCTTTCGTAATGGAGATTTATTTACACATTTTTGTTTTATATATTATAAATGCATACCGTATTAGCAACTATTTTGTGATAAACTCAAATAATGTATTATATATTATATATTATTATGTATATAATCAGAAATCTTAAGTGAAAAAAAATCATCTAGCGATAAATGATGAAATTTTATGGCGTTGAAGTGGTTGATTATAGTAACTTAAAAGGATAGGATAGATACAATTTTAAAAGTAAAATAATAAAATTAGACGTTGGACTTAAAATCTTTAAAACTGTCAATTTTATTTTTCATAATATGCTAAAACACAACATATCAAAACAGCTAATAGTTAAAAGCATCATAATAATAGAGGTAGGTACTATAGTTTGTATTTTTCTTAAAAATCATTCAATATATAAAATATAAGTCGATACCTATATATTTGTATAGGTTTAATAAATGTTTATAATTAATAATATATTATGTTTTATGAAAGTGATCATCATTCAACTAAAATTCAATACAATCACTTTAAACTGAAAAGTATCTTTGACAAATCAACGATACAAAAATGTATATATATATATATACATAAATACATAATAATAGTATAATGTATATAATCGTATAAACATTATAAATCACAATATGGCGATATAAATCAGTATTTTACCTATTATAAAATATAATTATCTTTCAGATAATAATTTTAAAAGTAACAATAATGTAATCTATGTTAACGTTAACGTTAATGTAAATTTGTTTTCAAATTCTACTGAGTCTAAGGCATATTTATAATTACTTTAACCAAACTTGGATATTCTTCTTTAGTTATTAACAATTATACTAGAGTTAGTGGCATTGTTAAACATGTATTTGTGATATTTAAAAAAAAATGTAAACCTTCATGCTGTAGCAAAATTTAATATTTACTACATACGTATATTCTTAAGTTTGGCATAACTATTAACAAATCACTTAATTACACCAGTACTGTTATAACTTAAGATATACTTACCTTTTGGATTTCATAGCTAGAGACAACGTCCTTCAAGTTACATAGTAGATACTAACATTCATATTTTAATTATCTATCTAAACATTTGTATTTATAACTGTCAGTTATAGAAAAGTTTAATCAGATATTTATTGCATTCATTTATTTGTAAAAATATATTTTTACACATTATAACTTGTATAAATTACCTTTTATGATATCTATTTGCTTAAGTTTAAGTTCCGTTACGTTTAATTACCTGGTTATATTATTTATACTAATTATATTCTCTCTGCTCAAACACAGCCATTAACTTTGAGGAGAAAATACTTTTGTGTGTTTTTAATTATTATAATATTATGCAACTATAAATATTAATGACAGTAAATGCATATTTATTATTACTATTATTATTAGTTTTCGTAAAACACATTTAATGTTAATAATAAATCTAAAAAATATTTAAATTTTTAATCAGTATCATTATTGTGCCATTTTAATATTATATTTATTACTAACTAACTACCTACTTGTATGTATAAATTCCATCTTTTATAACGTCAAGTGTATACAAACCTAAGAAATCGAATACACTCGAATAAAGTATTATTCCTATAAATATATTTATTTTTCATTGTTTAATAATACTGTTTGTATAAATCTTTAAGGATTTCTTAAAATCTTTAAATTAAATAAATTAGTCTTTTGGAATTCCCTTTTGATAGCTCGTATTTATAATTGGTAGCTGTGGCATATTAAACAGAACTCTCCTCACTTTTTAAGTACACGCCGGAGCTGAGACTGAAACTACTGTACTTTGTGAATTTGTGATTAAAGTACGTTCGGGATTTCTACAAAATCCACTTGAACGCAAAACCATTTTTTTCCGTTTCCTTCACTTTTTTGTATTGCTTATGCTTTTTGATATATTTTTTGAGAAAATAATCATTATGTATATTATAATATAAAACCATTTATTCATAAATGTAAAATAATTATAAAATACTTATATAAACCGTTTTTGTAAATTACAAATAAATACTTTTCGGCTTGTATCCATCCCGGAACGGTGGAGAGATTTGGCTAAAATTACAATTAACAATCATTTATCAATTTACACCTTATATGTTTTATATGCGAATATATCCGTACCATGTAACTATGTGCGTTATCGCGACTATTAAAAAAGTTCGTAATACTCTATCGGGTACTATCGGTGGGAATGTACATGAAAAAATAATCTCAATATATTAAAAAATTATTTTTATTTTATTAGATAACTATATAATACAATAAGTATACAGATTTATACCAGGTAAAACGTTTTTGAAAATATTATCGAATTTTTTATCATTTTAATATATTTTTTAAGTTATTTACATTTAAATCTCGTGTTCTAATCTAAAGCATTTTATTTTCCTGAGAATTTCAATAAATAAAAATGAATCCCTAATGATACCTAACCATGCAGGACGTAATGGTAAGCGGGGGGGGGCGCAAAGTACAAAGCGATTGTAGTATATTTTCTATACGCAACGTTGCGTCGTTTTGCGTATCATTTAAAAAATAATAAAGATTTGCCTCCATTAATAATGTAATCACAATCAAAACCCATATATTTTCTCGCTGATGGAATATTTTTGGTTTCTTATTCATTTTCTACGCGTCTACTCTATTTATCGCTGCAGATATAAGTGAAATGTAATATCACACAATAATCTAAATATTATTATAAATATAATATCTGAAAATATACCTACTATAAATTATTAAACTGTTATTCTTGTTAGATATTGAATATTCGTATTTTCGTAATAAAAACGTTGTTTTGTTATAAATTCTATTTTAGGACACAACGGAACGAGGTAGTATAAATTATTTCGAAAGCAATCAAAGAAATTTGATTTTTATATATTTAAAAGCATACATTTTTAAGTTTTTTGTGTTATACACAATATAGTTTAAATTTTAGGACCATAAACGCTCAGTTTTTATTAGTGTAATTATTTATTTTCTTAATTAAATAAAAGGTTTCGTTTTGATAAAATTTTTAAATATTTAAAACATTATTTTAATATATTTCAACAACGGCAATACGGCGTTATGAATAGGCAATTTAGGTACATATATGCCGTGTATTCATTTATCCGGTATAATAAATTGTTATTTAAAAACTAGTTTTATTGATATTAACCTAACTAGCAGCCATAATAATTATCGGATGCAACGAAATCATTCTGAATTTCAATTAATATTTAATTATAATTATTTATTTATTCAATATTACCAATGTATTATCATCCTATATATCCTTTAATGATTCAATGTTTTTCACGTCCAAACGTTTTGATTGACGCTCGACGAAATAATACAAATTATATCGATCAACGGTCTCGAATCACGATGCACAACAAAATAAAGTAATATTGACTTGCGTTACTACAGCTTACTTAATTTGTTTAAAGCGAAGTTATTATCACACAAATAAAAAAAAAATCCTGCTTACAAATCGCACGTATTGCCGATTCTAACGTATTTTATGTATTATGTTTGTAAAGCTTGAATAACTCCCAAGGGAAACGCCAGAATATAATCGTATTTGATTGAAAAATGTATGGTCCCTTGTATAACTGAGTCGAGAAACGTAACGATATAAAAGATATAATACTGAGTCGTAGTGAATTTTATAGAAAGCCATTCCTCTCAGTGTTATACAGATACTAGAAGTAAAATACTTCAATGATTAGCTAATGTACGAAGAGTGATTGTACAAATTATTGAATTCTGTTTAATAACTGGTGGTACAGATAAGAGGCAAAAATCCTTATGTAGACCTCATATAATATGTAAGGATTCATCATGAAAGATCTGGTAAAATTGTAGAAAAAGCTCAGGTGTATTTGGCATATGAAGGGAAATTTTGATATTTCAGTGTTAAATCTTGGAGAACTGTAAAGCAGTTAAGCTGTACATGACAGATATGATGATACCAATCTTTTCACTTTTAACTTCAAGACAGCTAATGTGAGTTTTGATTTCTTATTACTTTGATCAGAATGTCTGATTGGTAATATGAACTAAAATGTTTTTAGAACATGGGCATAGAATATTTAAAGATATCTTTCCTTTTTCAAGCCATTCTGGGATCATCTTTTCAGCCATTTTTATCAAATGCTCATACTTTTCTATCCAACCCTAAAGCTTTCACATTTTTTTTAACGCCTAACCCTCATTTTTGGTTTTGTCCAAGTCCACTTGACTTTGTCAAGTTATTTTTGTCGGCCATCTGTATCTTTTTAAGAATGTTATCCATTGTACTTATACTTCTCAAATACTTTTTAATCAACATATTTTTTAAATTATGTATATTTTACTATCAATAACAAGCAGCTTATTAATTGTTTAAATTTTTCTTTTATCCAACATCAACTACTTTTTTAGTATAAAAAAAAGATTTTATAATTAAATGGTTCTATAATGACAACACAATTTTGTTTAAATGAAACGTATTTATTTTATATTAATGGAATTATTTAAGAAAATATTGCATAAATATTGCAATAAGTATATGTCTTTATCCGAAACTCAGCATTTTTACCAAAATAAAATCATAATATCAAACTCTTTATTTAAATTATCTAAAAATAATAAATCGTTGAAAATTTACCAAAAAATAAAATATTTCATATCAAATGAAATGTATGTTTTATTATATTGTAGTTATAATAATGAATAAGTAATAATAATAATAATAGTATGATTGGAATAGAAAAAAATAGCATCTATTACTTTGGAAAAAAGAATTGCACATTCCAATATATGTTTTAATGTATTTTGTAAATTTCAAGCACATAAATTGAGCAATTGAAATACACATTAAAAAAAAAAAATTAATGAATAAACAAAATATTGTATAACCAACATAATCTTAAAAAATTGTAAAAAGAACACAAGGTTTACAAATTAAAATTAAGTGTTTTGTTCGTATAATTGTTTCGTATAAATTTTATCATTGTTCATAGTAATTTGATACTTTGTTTGGCTTCATTTTACCTCCCCGATTATCGTAGTCCTTTACCCTGTATATACGAACAAGCCAATGTTCAGTTGTATATGCTTCGTCAACTACATGTAATGTTACATTTTTTACCCCAATCTCTGCATTACGAACGCGATCATAACCAGCAGGCTTTCCTATAATAATAATAAATATCATAAATTATATGTAGTTCAGAGAGAGGAGAGTATATATTTATAATTTATTGTTTTTATAAAGAATTACACTGACAAAAGTCGGTAATGAAAGATAAATTTATTTAAATTTGGATATCAAAATTTGAATTTTTACTCTATTTTCAGAATAAGTAGGAATTACTGTTATTTTTAAATTAAATTAACTCTTGCATAATATTATCTTTCTAATATTCTATGTAGTATCAAATACAGTCCTGTGAGTATAACCCTGTAAATACTCATTGCAATATCTCCTGAATTAATCGAGATATCACAAAGCTATTTTTTATAAGACTCATAGGGACAAGGACTAAAAGGGTTTCATATTTTGGTAAAAAGTTAAAAAATAATTTTTATTTTCATTAGCATTTTGATTTTTAATATATATTTTTTTAATTTTGAGAATATGTTTTTATTATAATATGGACACGAGCTTGCAGGCCACGTTTGATAACACTAATACTTATATGGTATTAAGTAATTCACAATTTTTCTCAAAACTAGAAAAAAATATTAAAAATAAAAGGTTGAAACTTAAAATGTTTCAACAAAAAAGTCTATTTTCAATTTTTCTTAACAAGTTGACAGTCACGGTATTTTTATAAATCTGTCCTCATATACAATGAGTACCAAATTTGGTAATCATTGGTTTTGACTCGTAGGGTTTTATGTTTTTTGAATTATTGAGTACCAATAATGGTACACAGTGACGTAATTATAAAAAAATTGATAATTATTATGGTTAAACGGTTAACAAAAATCAAACAGTGTGTGAGTACTAGTATTAGTACTTAAAGCATTCTAGGACAGCTCTATAAAAATTCCGTGGCGTACAAGATAAATCATGAGAGTACCAACTACGGTATTCATGGCAGTCAACTTGTTTTAAAAATAATTAAATAAAAAATAATTTTTTTAAACTTTTTTTACTAAAACATTAAACTAAATTAAAATATGAAATACTCCTGTCTTATATAAATAAAAAAAAAAAAGGAAGAGTTTTAAGATATCTCCATTAATTCAGGAGATATTGCAATGGGTAAATCCTCACGGGACACTATGTTCCTGGAAATACCTGAACTAATTAACAAAATTAAAAAATTAACTTTATAAAAAGTTTATTTTCTTTGGTTATTGCCTATTGGTATAAATATAAACTCCTTAAAAAAAATATATTTTTAATACTTATATTATAATAAATTATTGAAAACATTTAATTACCTCCTTCAGAAAAAACTTGACCAAATCTATAGTAACACATTTTATACATCAATGAATTTTTCAATTTCTTTGAACCTTCTTTATCCACGCGAAATTCTCCACTTGGTGAGTAATAATCAGATTCTTTAATATGTCTACCTTTTTCAGTTGAACCACCAATACGCACCATCCATAAAAATTTATTTATATCTATGAAAAAAAAATATATAAATTTAAGTTCAGAAATAAAATTACAAATATAATATTATTAGTTACCATCTGATGAATAACCAACAACACCACCAAAAATGACTAGCACATAATCAACATCTAGTTCCCTCATTATCTCATAAGCTTCATCTTCGCCAGATGACATAGCTTGTCCAACTCTAGAAATATGAGTATTATTCCACGTGTTATTATCCACTAAAATTGTTCTATTAGCCATCGCTGTAATTTGATAACCATAATCCCACCATGACATTACTCGAGCATCCTTAAAGTAAAGAATAAATAATTTAGAAAATGTAAAACCATTAACATTTATTTTAATTACTTCAGCTGTATTCATACGCAGCCAGTAATATGCTTCTCTGAAATCATCAAAAATAACTTGAGAACCATCATGTGAGCGAGCTGACAACACAATACTTGGTGAACTATATGCTTCGGAGGTAACCCATGTACAATGAAATACATAAGAAATCAGCATAAATGTAAGCATCGTTACAAATGCAGTAGCAATCTAAATTTTAAAAATAAAAATGAATTATTTAACAGATACTTACTATAATTTAATATTTTAACAATCAACTTACTTCACTTTTCATTGATTTGCTATTTTCATTTTTCTTTGATTTTTTTTCAGGTACTTTGGATGAACTCTCAAGGTATTGTGTCATGTAAGTTGATAACATAGATGAAGCGCCAATACCAGATAAAATACACATTACTGGCGCAAGGACTAACATTAAACGTACCATTACACCCTAAAATAATTTCAAAATGTTTTAAATTCAAATCTAAAACCAAAATAAATTTAAATATACTAACAGCAAAGTAAATGCTAGTAACTCCATAAAGTATCACAAAAATATTAGCATCTGTAAGCTTTGAAAAACAAAAATATAATCCAACAGGAAACAGGAACACCTGTATGTGTAAATCAAAATAAAATGAAGACCAAGATGTAGGTTGATGTTCAGAAACAGATGCAATGATCGGTATGTGATTTTTAGCATAAGATGGATCCAATAATGTATAGAAACGGCCAGTCCATGGAGCAATTTTTCCTTCAAAATTTATAATGTTAAGAAATTTAACAAAAATGTTTTAAATTATATTTATTCTTTTTACCAGTTATTGTAAGTAAAGTGCCAAAAGCAATGACAACACCTCCAATTAAATATATAATAAACTGGAGCAATGTTTGAAAATCATCTCCAACAATCTTTGTTCGCATGTAATTTATCCCACCAAGTATTTGACATAAACCAAATACACCTAAAGCCTTCATAAATAAAAAAAAGTTGTATTAAATTTTTTTTTAAAGTTTCGATAAATATTAATCATACCATCATATGCTCAGAAGTTTGGACTGGTTGGAACCCAACAAATGATATTTGCATTGACAATATGGTACCAATACAGTATACAGTGCTGTATGCTACATAGATTCTATGCGAAAATCGTCCAGTAACCATCAAAACAAATACATGCATTGGTATTAAATTTATTAAGAACACATATCCACCCCAAGATGATACCTAAAAAATAAAATCCAATTTTATTAAAATAATATAATTAAAAATAGTAATAAAACATTTTTAAGCTCCTAGCACAGGATAATTAAAACTTAAAATTAACTATATGAGATAAATTTGTGAACTTAATAATTATTATTCATTATAACATATATAGTTTATAAATTTCAATTACTATTTAGAATTCAAATGTTTATCTTACCATGTAAAAATATGCAAGTGCAGTAAACGCAGACCATAGTATACTACCCGTTTTCACAGATTTTATCCATGCATAATAGGTTAAAAGCATACAAAAAATAGCAATGGCTGAAAACAAATATATTTATCACGTTATAACCTTTATTATTTTAATATAAAATTTTAACTATAGTATAAAATATTAATAATTTACCTTCATTATCATAAGATCCAGCAACCGAACGAGATATGTAGCCTGGAACAATTGCTATCATGGCAGCTGCAATAAGTCCAGCACGGGTATCTTTTAACTCTTTGGTCAAAAGGAATGTAATTATAGTAGTAAAACTAGAAAACAAAGGTGCTAAAAAAACACATATGTTTCGAATTTCTAAAGTTAAATTGATAAAATGAAGAGTGTTGTAAATGACGGTCGATGTTATCATTAAACCAGGGTAAATTGTACCTAAAAATAACATGTATAATTACAATTTTTTGTCATTACTAATATTTTAATTTTTTTTAATGCATAATAATATATTATTCTTTAAAAATTACCTCCAATTATTCTACCAAGTGGATACCATGCTCGATCATCAAACCAATTATGAAATTTATAAAATCCTTCTTCCGCAAGATATTGTGTTGTACGATAGTTGAAGTATGGATCAAATTCATGAATAACACTTTCAAATCGAAGTACAGAAAAAAGTCTTGTTGCAAAAGCTGAAAACATTTTTATTGCATTAAATTATTAAAAAGTAAAATAAAATAATTTAATATTACACTCACATAGTACTGCTGCAGTAGTTAAGATAGTCATCTTTAAAAAAGATTCTTGTTTTTCGTTGGACATGCCAAATAGCAATGGCTTGTATAACACAGTGGAACTCATTATAATTGGAATCTATAAGAAATAAAAGATTAACATCTATTTTATTTAAGTTTTAGATTTAAAACAGAAAAAAACAGAGTACCAGAGGTATAATTTTATTTTTAGGTACTATAACTTATAAGTGATTATTTTTTTTTGTAAACAATTGTTGGTACAGATACTTATCTATTATACAAGTATGAAGTATTCATATCACGGTATATAGAATAGTTGACAATTGTCACAAATGTACGATTTGTAATACTTGATTATTTAGAAACACCAATTCAATATATTTAATTGAAATAAAAATAAAAATATAAACAATTTGATTATAAATCAATTGGGTATTAAAAACTATATATAACAATGTATTCATTGAGTATTTTAATGTTTGGTATAGTCAAAGTACCTACTCGAAAATTAAAAAAATGTAATCCAAAAAATAATAAAAATAATATTAAAATAATTGATATTTTAAGTTCCTTTCTATTTAAATTGTCTTTAAAACCGTATATAAATGAAACTAGTACAGTATTTAAACCAAAACATTAAACTGCCAATACTGACTACTTATTTAATCTCGAAAATATTGACTATGACATCTAAACACAAGACTGTAAACAAAAAACCATTTTACATTTGAAAATGGTCGTTGATCGAATATTACACTTCGTTCAGACCAACATCAAGCACCTGTCCCTAAACTAATACAAAAAACAAGTTACTTACGTTTACGACGGCTTATTAAAATACTCGGCCCGGCGTTTTACCACCAGCAATCACGACTTAATAATAACAGTAATACTAATAATATTATTATGACTTTATCGACAGGAATGTTGAGTACATCTTGACGGGGTACATAAACTTATGACATCGAACAATATTATAATTTATCGATATCCCCACGCAAGACGGTAACGGACATTTTCTTTGAAATTCGAAGTTACGGTCCGAGTAGACTAAAAATTTACGCTACGATTTATTATTATTATTATTATTAGAGGTGTCGCAGGAGTTAGTATGAGCAATAGAATACGTACCGCAAGCAATATTTGATAAGAAAATGCAGGGGTTCCAAAAGTATATTGTTACTGTTTGTTAAACAATAACCATGGTTTTGCATTACCATGGTGCTAACCGAGTTCACCGTGTTGCTGTTGGCGTTGCAATTTTGCAAATAGTAATCATGAATGCCCGGAAAAACTCACTGTTTGACAGAGACGTCGTCACTACGTCAGTGGTCGTAGCCTGTTGGTGCATGGTTTTGGACGGTGGACTACAGTTAAGACAGAGTACGCACGTCTGACGGGGCACAGACGTGTATGCTTGGCGGCTTCACTGCAATACACCAATCGTTGAACAACAAGCTACATGCATACACGGCCTTAGAAGATATCTTATTTTATTCCAAGACCATGATTGCCAGCTCAGGGCTTAGAATGCTTAGATCAAAAACTACTATATATGTAATATATAAGTAACACGGTGAAATACTCGTACAACAGAAAAGATTAAAACTTTTATATACATATAATGGTTAAATGAATGGTCACTTATTTTTCAAAAAGTCTCTATAAAACAAGTCATAGCCAGGTATTGGCGTTGTGGATGTAATTCTTCACTCGATTTTCCGGGAACAAGAGTTGGGTTTGTTCAGTTTGTTGTCTTGTTGATCTATATGTATAAAACCGTTTTCTGTACCTAGTATTCTTATTCATAAAAAATGCAATTGACGATAGGATGACTGCCGTTCCGTTGGTTCCAGACTTCCAGAGCTAATACATGTAAAAAAAAAAGACAATTTAAACAACAACAGCTCCAACTAAGATCTTCAACCTAATTTAAGCAAGTTTTAAATTTTTACGACGAATAATGCTTAATCATTTCCAGAATAAAAAGTAACCAAGATTGCTCACTGTAGTCCTTTACAAACCTATAGTTTAGGAAAAATACTGAAAATCCCGTCAAAGTCAGTTCAGTCTACGAAAATTATTCTGAACAAAAACAAAGAGAAATGGGAATATAAAATAATTGAAAGAACTAGAATAACTTCAATAACTAGATACTGCTGATACTAGAATGCATATAGGTACTTACTTTTTATAATGATAACTTAGTGAGTAAAACGAATTCGTAAACTTGCTGGATATATATTTTATAATAATTAATTAATTATATCGTCTATCGTCATACAACGATAATATATTATCGTTAATATCAATAGTACAATAAGATATTTTGAAGATGGGCCCCTGTTTTTCCAATGATTTTTATTTAGATTATATAGGTAATAATGTATTATAAAATATTAAAATCTTAGAATATTAAATAATTATGAGTATGGCAACATTATAGAAAAAAATGTTTAAAATTTAACTAAAATAACTTTCACTTTATATCTATGACATAATATAGGTATAAGTTGAACTCAATATTCCTATTATCGTAAAACTCTAAAAGTTTGAAATTTTCCTTACATCATTGTTTTTTATTAAATTTTAGCCTTTAGGTATACCTATGACCTATCTATATTAGTACGAAATTGTTGCTAAGTTACAATAATTATCATTTATAAAACATAAAATACGTCGTTAAATGTTTAATAAATAATGAAAAATGTAATACCTAACTACTTATTTATTTCAAAACTGTATAGTTGTGTACAATTTAATGCAAATTATATAATTTTTAACTTATTTATATAAACTTTAATGCAGTTGTTCAAAAAATTAATAATGATAGATGATGTAATTCAATTATTAGTTCTTATTAAAACATTTTTTTCTAGTATTGTCGATCGGATATTTGGGTATTTAGAAAATATTTTACACAATGACACTGGTAACAACGTAGTTCGATTAAATGCCAATACTACAACGTTTCCAATGACTGCAATTGAGCCAATAGAAAGAAATCAAATTTATAAAAACGAGACTTGTCGAAAAATGCATAACCATACAAATAACCATAGCTCTGAAATAAACAACAAATTTCCAATAAAAGATACTTTGCAGAAAAAAATAAATTTCAAATTTAGAAACACAGAACCTGCATATTTTAATACCGAAACACTAAAAAAATCCATGAATAATAGTGATTTATATTACGGGATATTCTATGAAAATATGGTAGGGTATTATTATTCTAAAATCAATTAAATAAATAATTTACTAATTAATGTTATAACTGCTTTTACAATACATGATAATAATATACAATGTCTTATAATATGCCCTGTTCAGAAATGCAACGAAACGAAAATTAAAGACAACGAAGAGAAGAAGTTTCTATTTTTCGAATCCATGCGTCGAGATATAATGAGAAGAACTCAACGGTCTCAACCGAAAGCATATTAATTAACTATTATATAATAATGTATTGTTTATTTATACAATACAACTGTAGAATTATAGTTAAATGCCAAGTCCAGAATCTCTGTCAAAATAATGTTTATTGTTAAACCAAGTTAGCTAGAGCACGGTTATAGGTACAATTATTTATAGAATGTTTAGATATTGTAATTTTTAGTCGCAGACTCACAGCTCATAGCTACTATAGCTAGTAACTATAAGTCACTATATTATATGTATTTCCATATAGTTATTAATTATTATTGTGTAGTTGAACAAGCACAAAATATAGCTAACAGATTTAACCGTAATATACCAACTTTACATCATCGTTTTACGTTTACCTAAATACTGTACTGTGACTGTCTATACTGTCTATACTTCTTTAAGTTAAATGACAGAGAGGTAACAATAACGTGAACGAAATAGATTAAAATCTATACAGTTAGTCAGTATTGCTCAACAGTTATTTTAACTTCAGATACTATAATAAAAAAAATCGTAAAATTGCTTATGTATCATTAATATTTATTTGTGGATTAGGAATTAATGATAAAATTAATTAAAACTATTATTATAGCCTTCATTATTATGTTTGGACGTGGAATAAAACCGCAAATAAAAGTTTACAGTTTCAACTTTACACTCCAAAATTAAAGTATATTAGATTTTAACAGAATTTAAAATTGTTATTATTTAGTAATAAGTAAATAGAATTATAGTTTTTGTTACGACCCAAATGTGTAAATGTGTTGAAGAGGAATATCAATGCGAAATTAATATATAGATTGTTGTGGATACAAACAGTTATAATGATTTCTTTATTTTTAGTACTTTTAAAAATATAATACAAAGCAATAAATATTAAATAGTGATACAATCAGATTCTGAGCTTTGAAGTGCCCAGGTGTCCCCAATCGTCTGCCGAGCATTTGCATTGATCTCCCTTATAAATATGATCGGATCATAAAGAGTGGTGGTTAGGTCGTGATGACTGTGCTAGGTGAAATTATTGTTCCAAGTAACCATAATATCGTTTAGTATTCTAACTATCGATATCCTTTCGGTTGATTTCCGATTTTCGTGGGAACGTGTGTTATATGTTTATGGCCATATTATCTATGTATGATACTGGCCTTCGAGTATATTATATATACATACTATTAATTACTTGATTACATTGGAGAACCTTCGGCTCAGAATTTCCCTCCTAGTAAAGTGAGTTTTTATAGTTTTATACTAATGTCTTATTATTATATTTTTCAATAGGTGTTGTCGGTAGCTTATTTATTTAGTAATACTTTACATTTCACAACATTATTAATGTTACATATGAGAGTTGTTTTATTTATAATTTATGACGATTCAGATCATAATATTTTCTGCAAATTTAAAAATGAATGAATTTTTTAATAATGAAAAAATGTATTTTATAATAATAATATATATATTGTCATAATTAGATTAACTTACAATAATATATAAAATATACAGTATATATAACACCCCCTCCCAAAGAAGCAAAGCTTGTCCAATTTATTTATTCAGGGTCCAATGGAAGGGCAAATGTAAACTGGGCCCGTGGTTACCTTTTTTGTTGTAAATTCGGCCGGAAATTTTAGGTAATAAAATAGGTAGTTTGTAAACTTGGTCCGGAAATTTAAGATAATAAAAAAGGTCATCGGTGGTAAACTCGACCCAATAATTTTTGACACTTACAAAAACAAAATATAAAAATAAGGAAATATCGGTGAGTGAATACACGACAAACATATGCCTTTTTACTTTAAAAAATAGATTTATATTATAAAACTACATTCTACATTATTAAACTACAATTTTACTTATATTTTTACACTTTTACTGATATGTGTAAGAAAATATGCCTCTTATATTTTAACACCGCTCGTATATATTGTCTTCGTCTTACAAGAACGGAGGGGCGGATCCAGACCAAGATAACTGGGAGGGGGGCGATTTTTAAAAGGCACACATTAATTTTCATAAAATATTTATTTAGGTACATACATATGTTACTTTCCACAGTCTCGTACAAAACAAAAAAAATATTTTTTATAGTAGATAATAGTAATAAAAAAATATATCACTATAACTTTGTTACTCTTGAAGTATAATTACGTCAAAAAATAAAATCAGGACTTTTTTTTAAGAAAACGGGGGGGAGGGGGCGATCGCCCAATCGCCCCCCTCTGAATCCGCCACTGCAAGTACGTAACATAGAAAATGTATATGCTCAGATCACGTTTAGATTAGTTAGTTTAAAAATTAAAGCGAATCAACCTATTATGAAACTTGATGGTAAGAACATTTTTTGTGTTCGTATGTTGGTTTTTTACGATACTTAAATTTTTAAGCAAGTTAGGAGCATTTTTAATTTACGTTATTTGTATATGCATAACATGCTAAAGAATTTAATTATCGTGAAAAACCAAAATACACACAGATAATTTTTAAATTAAGTATTAACAGAGCTAAACGTGATCTATTGAGTGTAAATTTGCTATATTATACGTACCTATACTTGTAAAACGGAGACAACACATGCGGGTGATCAAAGATTTGAGGTTCAAAAGTTTAACAAGTGCAAGATTTTTAAAAATTTTTCTTACTTACTTAATTAAAAGACAATTAGTGTATATATATATGTTAAGAGCTTTTGAAGTAAAAATTTTGACAAAATTGGATACCTATTCATTATTCAAACATACAATAACGATATAATTATCAAACAGTTTTTAATTGTATTATTATTCATTAATGTATGAATTTAATAAATTTTGTGACGTCTATACTCTTATTATCTTTAATGTTACCTAAGTATTACAATTGTAAATTTATAATATTCGTTATCCAATACATTTGATATTACTGTTTTATTGTTAATATTTTTTTTGTTTTTTACTAGTAAAAAACAATCTGTATCTTTAGAAACAATAAGAATATATGATAGAGGTAACTGGTTACCTAACCTAGTCATGGGAATTTTGATGTAAGAAGCCACTCATTGATGACACCTGTTATTCTTATTAATATAAAAAAAATAAACGTCTTATAAAAGGAATTAGGAGTGGAGGTTATCAGATATCAATGATCATCGGTTGTTGTTTAATTATTAGTGTTATGTGGCTTGTTTAAAACTTTTTGTTTTGTTAATTGCTTCATTTTAGGTTCTAGAATTTCATGAAGTTAATTATCTAGTGAATTATTTTATTTAATTTTTTGTTTTTTATTGTCTACATTCTTTTAAAATGTGTTTTATAATAAGTTCGATTGGTGATGTATATTGAGTGGGGGATTTCCTTTGGTCATAGAAAATAATCCGCTAGTTACAAAAAGAAAACGAAAGTATTTAAGAGTGGAGGTTATCAAGTATAAATTATCATCGGTTGTTATCAGTTATCACATTATTATCGCGTCTACAGCGGTTATCAAAGTCTGTCAATTTGACCAAGATTGGAATTCGAAATTCTCTCCGATAACAGCGTCACAGTGCCTTTCGTCCAGCTGATGACGTCACCATAATTGAGATCCGTGATTCTGGGAAAGGTGTGGAGTTTCCCCGATTGTTATTGTTTTCGTTATTTTTATTATTTTTTTTTCTTCAGTTCTCGGTCGTTTTATTATTATTATTTCGACCCCTCGATGTACAATCGACGCTGAGCAGTAATATTATATTTATATAACAGTAATAATAATAATAATAATAATAATAGTAGTAAATAATAGTAATAATAATACTACGAGTTACGACGACGATCAACGCCAGCCAACCCGTCGGCATGTCGCGTGTACCGTTTTAGCACGTCGTCAACGACTACCCACTGCAATGCACATCGGCGGACGTCTGACTAACACCGCGTAATAGCTGCGCGTGGAGCGGAGGAGGCCTCACGGGTAGAAATCGTCCCGCACAGCGCGACCACCGCAGTCGCCGCAGAGTCCGATCTCTCTGATCCAGTCAACAACGGTCGTCCGCACCCATGTTGAACATGGCTCACAACTTGGCACCGAGCGTCAACTGTTCGCTGGACGACATCGATCTCAACGCGCTAAAGGTGAGTCCTTGTCCATCGCCCTACGCC
Organism: Rhopalosiphum maidis; assembly: GCF_003676215.2. Classification (NCBI taxonomy): domain Eukaryota; kingdom Metazoa; phylum Arthropoda; class Insecta; order Hemiptera; family Aphididae; genus Rhopalosiphum; species Rhopalosiphum maidis. The sequence continues at coordinate 35,520,234 of NC_040880.1, read as the reverse complement.
CCCGTCTTACCATCACCTATAGCCAGCTTTTTGCGGCAAAGTGCAACGTAACGTCTTTTAAAAAAAAAAAACAAATCGTCTTGTTCCAGGATCCGGCTGGCATATTTGAGCTCATCGAAGTTGTTGGCAATGGTACCTATGGACAAGTGTACAAGGTAAGTGGTATCTCTATATTATAATCATCTACTTCTGGTATGGTCAGTGTCTTTAAGACTGACTAGTTTCGGATTAACTCAAGTTCCTCTAATTTTTAGCACAGATTGATATTGATAAGTACAGTAATTAGATTTTTGAGTATAGGTAATCGGTCTGATTAAATTTTTAATCCACTTGCAGTATGTCGTTTGTAGTGCCTCGTTAATAGCGTTGACAAAACTGTAATGTAGATATTTGACAAAGGTGTGTCTATTATTGGTTGTTGACCCTTCATAGTCCACCAACATATATTAATTTTACCTACTGTTGTGACATACCTACAACTTAATTATTTCTAGCAGTAATATCATCATTTACCCACATTGTTAAATTGTTATTGGTTCATTTTTACTATAAAATATTTTACACTATTTTTTCAATTATAATCTAAACGTCATTTCTAGTTTTATTGTCCAATTTACAGTATATTATGGTCTCAAAATGTCTTAATGCAACATGTTTATAAATTCAAAATTATGTATTTTATTCAATCAAGAACTATTGCACTTTATAATGTTTTGATATTTCGTTTTATTTGTTTAAGAAAATCAACATCAGAGAGTTGTATGAACCTTGTTTGAATAAAGGTCATCCTAATAATTCTCTTATTATCACATCAATTATATGAACTGCCTATGTTATTTAATTAAGTGAATCATCACATGCGATACGCATCAGTAATTTTAATTTTCAATATACATAGTGGTACCTATCTACTTGCTGTAAAATATTTTTAACTCCTATAACACATAAAATCTTTAATAAAAATACTTAATATTTTAGGTATGATATAATAATTTTTTCTTTTAAAATTAATCAATGTGGATTAGAACAAATTATAATAGGTATTCATAAAGCTTGTCAAGAAAGCTTAACTTATTTTAATTTTTATATTTTTGATATTACATATTAATATAATAAACTAATGGATTTAAGTTTTGGTTTTAATTCGTTTAATACAACTTTAGATGGGAACCTATAAAATATTAATTAATTTACTTATAAATTAATGAGTATAATCTGCAGCCTTTATGTATACTTAAGATATTTTATTTAAGATTAATGTTACGTGTAATTTCATATTATTTATTACTGGTATTATCACCTAAGTAATTTTATAATATTACCAATAATTGTTACTTATACCTTAATTAGTATTATAATTATGTAAGTACCATAAAAATAATAGGATTTATTTTATAGTTGAAATTGATTATAAAGGATCATTAAAAATTATTAACTTTTAATTTATATTAAATTAAGAAAATAAATAAAACAGTATTTCATAATTTAACATTTAAATTTTTTTTTTGTAGGGGCGGCATACCAAAACTGGTCAGTTGGCAGCAATTAAAGTTATGGATGTTACTGAAGTATGTATATTGTGTAATATCCATTTTAGTATTTCAAATAATAAAACACTTGTTTTTTAATTTTTAATTAACTTATTAGAATATTTTAGGATATATTTAGTATTAAATGTTATTTTGCTTTTTTTTTTCAAAGGAAGAAGAGGAAGAAATTAAATTAGAGATCAATGTCCTAAAAAAAGTAATTTCTCATTTAAATAAACTGTAATAAAAAACTGTAACTGATAATGGTTTGTATTTTGTAGTATTCTAATCATCGTAATATTGCTACATACTATGGCGCATTTATTAAAAAAAGTCCACCGGGTAAAGATGATCAATTATGGCTTGTGATGGAATACTGTGGTGCTGGATCTGTCACCGATTTAGTTAAATCAACCAAAGGGCAGTCACTTAAGGAAGAATGGATTGCTTACATATGTCGGGAAATATTACGTGGTCTCAGTTATTTGCATTCAAACAAAGTTATACATCGTGATATCAAGGGACAAAATGTTTTGTTGACTGACAATGCTGAAGTTAAACTTGTTGATTTTGGTGTTAGTGCACAATTAGATCGTACAATTGGGCGACGTAATACTTTTATTGGTACTCCATACTGGATGGCTCCTGAAGTTATTGCCTGTGAAGAAAATCCAGATGCTACATATGATAATAGAAGTGATCTGTGGAGTTTAGGTAGGAAAATAAAAATAAAAATTATATTTATCAATATCGTATAAAATGTTATAAATTGTTTATTTTAGGTATTACTGCACTAGAAATGGCTGAATCTCAACCACCTTTATGTGATCTTCATCCAATGAGAGCTTTATTCTTAATCCCACGAAACTCTCCACCCAGATTGAAGTCAAAAAAATGGGCTAAAAAGTTTCATGGTATGATTAAGTTTTTAGAAAATTATTTATTATTTGAGCTGAATTAAAATAATAATGTTATGGTGTTCTTATAGGTTTTATAGAAACAGTGTTGGTTAAAGATTATCATCAGAGGCCATATACAGACCAGCTTTTGAAACACCCATATATTAGGGATCAACCAACAGAGAGACAAGTTCGTATTCAACTTAAAGATCATATTGACAGGTGTAAAAAACGAAAGCAAGAAAAATGTAAGCATTTTGAACTATATTTTGTGATAATGTTTAAAATTCTAATTTTATATTGATTTTTAGCTGAAAGAGAAGACTACCGTTATAGTGGTTCAGAAAATGAAGAAGATGACGACCATAATATTGCAGGCGAACAACATTCATCTATCATTCAAGCTCCTGGTGATAATACATTGAGAAGAAATTTCCAACAAATTCAAGAAGGGCGGACTTTAACTCCTCATGGTAAAGATAAACATGGTAAAGAAAGAGAAGAAATACCAGAGCCAGGTCCTCCTGCTCGTCCACCTATAATACCTCACAGACTAATTGGTATTATAATATTTAAATTATTTTGCTTGTTCTCTTATTTCATATATATGATTAATTAGTTGTTCCAGATCCTCATCCACCTTCTAGACCTCTTCCCCCACCACCACGTGACGATAGACATTTCCATCCACAACAGCAACAACCACAGCGAAATTCAAACGTATTCCAACCAATGGTAAGGTTATTTTGATAAATAGTTTAATTTTAACTAGAGGGCTAAAAATACAGGTCTTTGATGTCTTGGCTGCTCAGTTAAATGAAATAGGTGGTTCATCAGCAAGACAGACAGATGTTTCTGTGTCACAGGTACATCAAAATGGCGGTGCCAAAGTGATACCACAAGGGATAATTGAGTCTGATTCTTCTGATGAAGATGAAGATGACGACGATGATGATGAAGATGACACAGCTCATAGACATGATGCTCGCCGTGCACCACCTAGAAGAAAGCCGAACGATGGAACATTACTTGCTAGTGACCCACCTAAACCACTGTAAGTTGTCCATATAAATTTAATAAAACTAGTGTTAATTATTTTATTTTACTTTTTAGGCCTGCTGATATAAATCCTAACGGACTTGTACATTTAGAAGGTAATGTACTATTTAATACATAATTTATCTGCTAAAGTGATGTATTATCATCATTTAGTTAATTTCTTAAATTATCATAGAGATTACAACTGAATGCTATTTGATGCTATTGCTATCATGGTTATAATTATTCAATTTTAATTACTATGCAATAATATGATTAAATAATGATATTCATTTTTAAATAGAATTCAGTCACTGAGTTGTATAAGACATATTAAATTATAAGATATTATTAAGTGATTTCGTTTTAATATTTAGGATCATCATCAAGTTCTAGTACTGCTATGGGACCTGGTGGTGCGCCTAATCGTCCTCTTCCGCCAACTCCTGATGAAGAAGAAAGTGGAGACAGAACATTGGTATTAAGAAGGGTAAGTGTTTTAATTTGCTTTATAGGCTAATGCACACCACATCACACTTTTCACAAATTGGTAAACAACAAATAGTGTGCAGTATCGAAAACATTTATTTTTTTAGAAAAATATAAGCTTAGAATGGGACATTCTGACATTTTTTTTAGCATGAAAAAGAAAAATATGTTATTTAAATGGTTTTGCCTTTAAGATTCTTTGGCCAGTTATTTGTTTTATTATTAAATAATGAGATTTTATATTATTCTTTATTTGTTTATTTCATTTAACTTATAATTAATATTCTAGAAATGTTAAATTTAAATGTAAATATTAATACTAGTTTTTATTTTATAAAATGTCCCATTAAAGTGCATTATTTTGTAAGTTTTTTTTTAAAAGCATATATTACTAGGATCATTTTTTGAAATTTGAAGTTAGTTCAGTTGCTTAATTAATTACTAATAGTAATTTGGCTTGAAAAAAATTAAAAAAGTATCTTTTTTGTATACTTAGTGTGTATTTTTTAAAAGTAGTAAAAACAACTAGTTTTTTTTTTTTTTTTTGGTGGTAGAATTTGGTCCATGTAAATGTCTGTTTCCCAATTGTAAAATATTATTCTGTTTACTTCAAAGTTTTTCCAAAGGTATACAAATGTATTGATCAAACAACTTATAGTAACTTATATAATGCTTATCTAAATTTACTTATCTAATCTTAATAAATTTATAATAATACATTTTAAAGCTGGGTCCACATTTAACACTAAGTCATTCTCATTTTTAGTTATTTAACATTTGTTTTTGTATCTATTCTATATCCTTAGATTATTGCCATTGCATTAATACACTGAGAAACAAAATATATTTGTTACAATATTTTGTACATTCTAGTATATAATATAACTAGTAATGTATAAGACCATTGATAAATTAACTTGTTTTTAAATCAAATATATGAAAAAAGTTTTATTTTATCAAAATATTCAGTCTATATGAATGAAATATATCAGAATATTTAATTAAGTATGTGGATTCAGTTTAATGGTGTAGGGTTTTTGTTGTCAACATCTCATTGCATTCTAGATTATTTTACTTTTTAGACAATACATTTACACTATAAATTCATTATTTGTTATGATATCATAACACATCATTAAAGTATGATATTTTAATAGTTCTTCTTAAAATATTTTTAATTAAACACAAATAAAAACTTATTTTATTTTAATTGAATACATTATTTTTTTACTTATGTAACATTTGCAATTTTTTTTGTTAAATATTTTTAATATTTATTCCATCATAAATTTTTATAAATGACCAAAGTGTTTCATATTTAACTAATGATTTATTAATTTTTTTAATTTTTTTATACGGAACTCTAAAGAATGTATATATATATATATGTTTTTAAGTACATTTTTAATAATATAAAATATAATTCAGGATTAGTACAATACATTTTACAATTTTTTTATAAATTAAATCTTATTTTAGATACTATTCTTAAATTAATATACATAAATGTTTCTATAATATAAACAATATATTTGTTTTGATAATAGTGAATTAAAAATTTTTCACCAAGATAATATAGTTTTTCATGAAATTTATTTTATATTAGAAATAAGCAATTTATATATACAATTTCATGACATATAATTGGATTTTGTTTGGAATTTTTTTTGAATTTTTGCTTAGTTATATTTGCATGGTATTTTTTATTTGTGATATATTATGCTATGTGATAAAAAAACAATTATTTTTATGAGACGTTAATTAAAAATATCATCTAAGTAAATTCAAAAGGAGTTCCAAAATCATATTTTTCATACATATTTTTAAAATTAAGTTTTAGATGTGATTATATAAAATTGTTTCTATGAATGGTCGATTAAATTATTATTTGTATTACCAATTATTCAAATGAACTGAATAGCTTTTATTGGAGTTCTATTATCAAGATTATTAGCACTATGGACGATTAGGTTTCTATTATATTATTTTGTTTTAATATTTTAAAAAATTCCTACACCAGTTGCCGCAACAAAAACCAAGTTCAAGTGATGGAAAAGTAGATATTGATGAACAAAAATTGCTGAAGGACTGGGATTTTGCACGATTTTTTCATAAATCAAATAATATAACAGATAAAAATTCTCAGCAAAAAGCCAAAGAACAGGTATCATCGGTACCTAGACGAATGCCACAACATAATCGTAATGGTTCAGAATCATCTGGCCATTCCAAATTTATACCCAATGTGTTCAGACGAGAGAATACAGACTTTTTTGTACCATCAGCTCGTCATTCTGCTATGTTTCTTGATGGAAGACGTTCTGATATTCAACAGAGAAGAAGTTCTGATGTTAGTAAAAAATCTTTGGAACGAACTGATTCGTTAAAAAAACCATGGAAACCAACTAGGCCAAGGCGAGAAAGAACTGATGGTGATATAGTATTGCAAACCAATCGTCAAAGATTTATCAGACCGTTGTTAGAAAACAGACGTTTAGATAATGATCCCAGGTTTTCACGAGGAAGTGCTAATAGTAACAAGAAGAGTAATGGTCAAGATAATGGATTTACCAATGAAACTAATCAGGTTAGAGATAGAAAAGTAAAGGTTTATATTTCATGCCATGTGTTTTATTTTAATACGCGTTGTCGCTAATAATACACATATCAGGTGTCTCAATCACTACTAAGGATTATAGGTACTTAGTGTATAGACACCTCATATATATATATATATATAGAGGATGATTAGGTTTATGTCATTTAATAATTTCATTGATATCACTGTTGATCATCATGTCCAAAGAGTCTAATAACATGTTAGATGATTTTAATTTTGTATATTATGGTGTTATGACTGGTCAGTGGTATTTGTGAAAATTGCATGACTTTAAACCAATTTATCCTGGTCAATATTTTCGGTAAAAACAAATACTAACTGATTGTTAGTGATGTGCTTCGATATAATTTTAAAAAAAAATCAGATTTAGCTTTATACTTATTGGTGTTTAAATATTCGATTTAATGTATGAAAAATATTAATTATAATCTGTCTTTTTGATATTTTTACAATTTGTCAAATGTTAAATCAAAATTTAACTGTCTAATATATGTATATTAGTTACTTAGAATACACTTCAGCTTATAAAATAAAAGAATTTATAAATTAATTATTTATGTTTTGAGTTAAATACTCTATAATATCTACAATTTTGAATTTCTTATAAGTATTAAATTTGGTATTCATTTCATTGGCAATAATTATGCAAATTTATTTATTTATTTTTTTACTAAGATCGAATTCTAAACAATTTAATTTGACTTAATGTTTATATCATTGCACATCTCTAAATAATTTTTTGAAAATAAGAAAACAATTTGCACTTTAAAACCAATACCTATCGCGTATATATTTTGGAATACGTTAGAATGAATTTGGAATTGGTTTTTCCCATAATCTTGGTTTAAAATGTTGATCATTTAAATTATTAAAAAAAATAAGAGTTTGAATGGTGTATGCTATATTTAATATATAAATGCGTTTGTGTTGTGTGCATGCAATGAAATTTTGTGTTTGTGTTGCATGATTTGTGTACAAATTAGCATCTTGTAAATAGTTAGGCATCTAGGTTTAGGTATATTGATGATAATTATAAAACAAAAACATATACAAGTAAATACAATGAAGAGAGAGGATTAGTAATGGCAAAGCAGTTTCATACAGATATTTATAAGTAACTTATATTTATACATTTAGAGTAAATGAGGTAAGTATTTAAAGATATCTATGTTTTAATCATTAGCATAAATGATAATATTTCATGGGAATAACTAGCTCATATCGGTTGAGCCTAATAAACGCTAAAAATTGTTCACAACTAATACACGCTGAATAACCTAACTAATGCAAAATTACAAAAATGTGTCTTAATATGTGAAATTAATGTATATAGAATAATTTATATTATGAAATATTTGAATTTGTAGAATCGTGATGAACGCCGTAGTGATTTCCATAGACATGACATATCAGGCGGATCAAGTTCTAGGACAAGTTCAGTTTTACCAGATCTGCTCTCTCAGGTTTTGTTTTTGGATAAACATAAGATGTGTATTAAAAATATTTTTAACATTGTTTCTTTATTTTATTTTTCTAGGCTTCATCTAGTCCTGGTACACCAAGTCAAAGACTAGACAAAAGCAATAGTGAAGAGGTAAATAATCACATTACTGAAATACATATCTATGCATTATCAATTTATTTTAAATATTGACATTTAATTATTTTAACTGTATAATTAGTATTGTTTTAAAATAATAACTAATCTTATTTGATTTTGTTTTATGTCCATTAACATCATTAACTCAAATATCATGTCTACATTTTTTAAAAGTAAGTGTAATTAAACTTAATGATTTTTTTATCAACAGCTATTAACATTTTGTATGTAAAATGTAAATATAATACTTACAAAAGTGGCTGTTGGTATTAGAAGACACTTAATTTATTATTTGTTAATCTAAATAAAATTGTTAAAGGTTAATTTGTTATTTGTTTCAGTACCAAAATGCAATATCTAAAACTTATTCCTTAATACAGAAACAACGTTCATTCCTTACATTTGGTTTTGGAGCTGGTGGTACTGGTACTAGTACAAGTTCACAAGGACCTGGTCGTCGTGAGTCACATGTTAACGTTAATGTTACACCAACTGTTCATGATTTAGCATCTGAAACACCTGAAATACGTAAATACAAGAAACGTTTCAATTCTGAAATACTTTGTGCAGCATTATGGGGTATGTAGATATATTTATGTTAATTTATGATACATTTTTGCAAATATTTTAAATAATTTTTATCTTTAGGAGTTAACCTGTTAATTGGTACAGAAACTGGACTTATGTTGTTAGACAGAAGTGGTCAAGGTAAAGTGTACCAACTTATTTCTAGGAGACGATTCCAACAAATGGAAGTACTGGAAGGCCAAAATATTTTAGTAACCGTTTCTGGCAAGAAAAACCGTGTTAGAGTCTATTATTTATCTTGGCTGAAATCTAAAATTCTTAGAACAGATGGAGTGAGTTACTTGTGTTGTGCATATACATGATAATTACAGTAATTGTTTTATTCCATATAAGTTCATTTATAATTAATACTTGTTTTTTTTTTTTGTCATATATACAGCAAGTTGAACGTAGAAATGGTTGGATAAATGTTGGTGATTTACAAGGTGCTGTACACTTCTGCATTGTAAAGTATGAACGTATAAAATTCTTAGTGATAGCACTCAAAGACAGCATTGAGATCTATGCATGGGCTCCTAAACCATATCATAAATTTATGGCTTTCAAGGTATAATGTTATTGTCATTTTGTATTTACTTTTACATTTTGATAATTTTGTAAAACTTATTTTTAGTCCTTTGGAGATCTTGCTCATCGACCCCTTCTAGTAGATTTAACAATTGAAGAAGGAGCCCGACTTAAAGTTATCTATGGTTCAGCTGATGGATTCCACGCTGTAGATCTTGACTCGGCCTCTGTGTATGATGTATACTTACCTAAACATGTAAGTGTTTTATTTGACTTTTACAACTTCTAACCATGAGTTTTATTAATGTTTTTTATGTTACAATTACTAGACTCAAGGAGCTATTGCACCACATTGTATTGTTGTGTTACCAAACTCTAATGGGTTACAATTGCTGTTATGTTTTGACAATGAGGGTGTCTATGTAAATACTTATGGAAAGGTAACTATTTAATATTTATAATCTTTGTTTTTATTTAATTGCTTGTTATAACTATGAAAATGTATAGACGTCAAAGAATATATTATTACAATGGGGTGAGATGCCTACATCAGTTGCATATATTGGAACTGGCCAAATAATGGGTTGGGGAAATAAAGCAATTGAAATACGAAGTGTAGAAACTGGTCATTTGGATGGTGTATTCATGCACAAAAAAGCACAGAGGTTAAAGTTTCTTTGTGAACGAAATGATAAGGTATGTTAATTTTGTCAATTTTATTACAAACCTGTATTTATTTTTTATTTTTTTTCATAACTGTTTTTCCGTGTTTGTTATTGTTTTATGTATATATATATATATTTTATTTTTGATAATAATTCATTAAATTTCATAAACAAATAATATTTCTCAAAAGTCTTGAAATATTAAAATATAAATAATTTAGTTTGTAGTTTAATAGTTTTATGCTATTATTTGATTTTGAATAAACAAAAAAAAATGAGTTAAAATTTATTGCTTAGTCTAAAACTGTAAAAAATACATTCTAATTTCTATTGACATTAATATGTCTTTATGTTTGAGAGTCAAAAAAAGAATGTGTGCTGTAAAAATGTGATTTCATTAGGTTCTTATTTAATAATCATCACTTATATAACAATGTTAATATTAAAATTAATCTATAATTTTTAAGTTAACATTTAATTTTTTTTTTCAGGTATTCTTTTCGTCAGCTAAAGGTGGGTCATGTTGTCAGATATATTTCATGACCCTCAACAAACCTGGCATGGCCAATTGGTAAATCAATTATAATCAGAGTAATATAAATTTGTAATTAATGATAAAACATAATGATTAACATTAATGGCCAATAAGTACATTTAAACGGACCAAGCTATCTGGAAACCATCTAAAATGTAACAGCTTACAATTTATTACCAAGTTATATTATGTATACAAATTTATATCTATATATAATTTTATTAGGTTATATGTTTATACATATTATAATATTATTGCTTCAAAACAAAAAGACTTGATTACCAAGTGTGGTATATTATATAGAAAAATATTAATCCTCGACACTAATGTATTTTTAATACTTTTCATGTAGTTTTTTACCTTTTATTAATGTGCTTGTGCACTATAAGATTTATTATTATTATTATTATTTTTTTTTTATCAAAACACTAGAGGCCATTTTACACATTTAATATTGTTTCCTATGATGCCCTGTGTACTCAAATGAATTTGAGCTGTGAAACAGAAATTTATGAACAAATCTATAATAATATATATTACAATTGTCACTTAGAAAACATTAATATGTATATTCTTTGTGTTTTGAAAGCTCACATTTATTATTTTATGTTAACTGATAAATTATAATTATTCAATATAAATATATGATTATTTTATACTTTAAATTATTTATTTTAATTTGTTATTAGTTTAAATTGCAAATAAACAATATTATTAGTCCATAATTTTTATATTTATAAAATTAATTACATTGTTTTTAAATCCAAGTTATAGGATCATGAACTAAATTACTTGTACATTTATATGTTTAATATTATTATTATTATTTTTTTTTTACCGAAAAATAATATTAGTAATTTTTCTATGGATTGTTTTAGGAATTTAGTATTTTATATTTTGTTGTACGAAAACAAAAAAATTGCTAATTAAACTAGACAAAATTGTGGTGCTTCATTCTGATTTGCAAAAAAAAAAGCAAAACAAATCTTTTGTTGTACTGTATATCATTTTTCTTCATCTACTTATGTGTCAACATTTTTGTATTGAATTATAATACGTGTTTTAGATACTTGATTTATTGATTTGATGTTTTGTGGTTTATTATTTGTATACATTTTTTTTTGCATACAAAAATTAATTACCTTGTTCCTGTACATTTAAACATTCATTTATCCATCTTATCAATAACACACTTTAACAAGAAGTATTATTGTACTACAAGTGGTTAAATTTAAAAATTAAAAAAAAAATGTACCTAATCAATATTCTAACATGTACATATTTGTAAACCACATTCTTTGAACACCACACACACTTATATAGCTAGGTAATATTTATAATAAGTTTTATACTACAATATGATATTGTTTAAAATCAATATTTAAGTTTGTAGATGTGATTGGTAAGAAAAATAAACCGTACAAAATAAAGTTGAATTTGCCAATCGCTGTCCATTTATTAATATATAATTTATAATCGACTACCGAGCGTATGATCACACAAACGCGATTTAGCAAATTTTTGTACACGTTTCGAGGATTGACAAGGAATCTACCTATCTATCTACCTATCTATCGAAGTCAGGCGATGACAGCACTAAAGTCCAACACTTGCGCAAATGTCAGTCTAGTGTCAACGGGCATTTTGGAGATCGCATACTACACTTACGTGGCGTCGAAATCTCGACGAGCAAATTGCTCAACAGGTCAACCATGCGTTTGCAGTTCCGGTGTGTTTACCAGATACGCGGTGAAATCAGCAGAATGTGTTGCGATTCGGGCGTCATTATTTCAGAAGTAATTTCTCAGAACAGTCGGAACTTAGCCGACAGTAGTTAGTTCTTTATATTTTTAATTTATGTAATCTAGACGTTCTATTCACCATAATCGTTCGACGGCTATCAATTGTTCATCTGTAGTCAATAAAATCACTATCAGTGGTGAACAAGACGTCAGCCACTTATAAACAGTCCCGTTGGTAATTTAGACTTATTATTTAGGTAAATTTTATCCATAGCTAATTTTATATATTTTTTTTCGGTCGGCAAAGCCATAAAATAAAATGTGAAGTTCTTTATAAGTAGTTCTTGTCATTTTAAAAATATCGAATAAACATTATATAGGTATTGGATAGGTACACAATTTCTGTTTATAAATATTTGATGTTCAATTTTTTACAAAATATAACTAAAAATGACCATTTTTCCTTTTATGATTTTGGTTATAGCATTGATTCAATATACGTATACAGTATATGTACAATATATTATATCTAATCAATGATTATAGGTACCTTGGTATGAGTCAAATAATATTGATCTTAGGAATTTCAAATTTAACATTTTTGATCATTATTTTAATTTATAATAATGTATACAGAATCATAGGCATTAGGTACCTACTTATACAATGGGAAGTAATTCTAGTAAAGAGCATTTACCGCTCAACATTTAGGAGACCATTTTGTAAAGTGAGTTAATTTTTCTCTAAAAATGAGATAAGTATCTATCATTTTCATCCACAAAAAAGATTAGTTTGCAATAATAATTTTATATCTTACTATAAATATTTTTTTGGACTAAAATTATGTTTATTGTCTTTTAAATATCAACATTTTTAACAGGCACCAGTGTTATAGTGTTGTGTAGGTACCAAGTTAGAGGGAAAATCATACTGTTTAGGTTTTATTGGTTGCATACAGATTCCATTTTAGTCATATAGATTATATTATTGGATTTATTCTGACCATAATCAAACGAATACATTTTTAGAAAATTATAAAAAGTAGAATAAGTATCTATACTCATCTATATAATACCTACTTATTTAATTTCTTTTTAAAAAAAAACAAATATTTATTTGTTGTTAAAACTTGAAATAGCCCATATTTATTAAAAAAATATAATTGTTTATAATTCATTGCTAATAACGGTATATATATATATATATATATATATTGTTAATAAACGTAAAATTACAAAAATATATTTGCCATATTCTTAATTCTTAATTCGAGGAAAATAGTTATGGTCAATTCGGATGCACCCGAAATTAAGCTTAACTAAATTTTTAATCCTAACATCGGTTCCGAGGATCAAATTAATAATTGTAATAATAATATTTATAATGATTAAAAAATGCTTTTATTCCTTTATTATGATTTGCGTAAGTAGGTAATACACGATTGTCGTGTTATATGTTTTTATTTCATTCAAACGTGTGCACTTAAAAACATAAGTACTTTCCAAACAAATCATATATTTTTTTTGATGACTGTACATTGTTGTCCAACTCGTATTTTACATTTTTGCGTATCTTCTCGTTTGATATAAATTCCAAAAATGCTTTTATCTTGCCATTTGTGCTGGGCTAATATGGACAGTGGTTTATGATTGCTTTCTGATGTGTCCTGATCGATGTTCACCATTTTGCACCTTTCGCAAGCCGAATCGAACTATGAACATAATATATGGCATTATTTTATGATACCTCACACTACAGTAGTCAAAGTAAAAATATAATATAAATGAATTACTGTCTTACTTGAAATTTGATACCTCCGATGTCCAACTGGTTCCAAGTTAATTCCGCATAGGCAGGTAGATCGTTGCCAGAGATCACTAAGTTACCTCGGAATCGAAATAGTAAACTATCTTCACCCTATAACGATGCGATATATTATGCGGTCATTAATAATTATTAAACTCAATAATAAAATGTATTTTACTATTTCCGTTATATCGTTTTCCATTTCGAGCTGTAACCATTTGAGCGTTGATTTTGTGGTCAATAGATACTGACATTGGTTAGCGCCCAATACTTTTGGGTCTAACTTTCCTAAAGTCCATGCAATTAAAATTAAGAAGTATATATAGTAAATAGTAAAAAGCTTAAAAAATTCTTATTATTCCTATTGGTTACTATAACATAACCTAGGTATGATTATTTAATGTGTCATTAAATGATAATAAATTTAATCTCCAGTCCGATAGGTGTTAACTATAAAAATTTTAGGAAATTTTCAGTTACGTAGAAGTTAATTTTATAACTTATTACTTAATTGTTTTGTAATATTTAGGTTGTCTACTTAGTAAATCATGAAATGAAAAAACAGTTTTTGAAATAAAAATATTGTCTGTATAATGAGAATAACAATAGGTAACTTGGTCATAGGCGTAGAACCTACCTTAGCGGTTCCCAAACTTTTACGACCACGGAACCCTAGAGAAATAGTTTTGTGTTTTGTGAAACCCACTTTTTTAAATAATATAAAATCTACCCCAATAACCATATAGGTACATCTAGCGGAATCTTCGAAATTGTCGCACGGAACCCTAAGGTTCCGCGGAACACACTGGGAAACGCTGAGTTAAATTACTTATAAGCAGCCACTATCTATATACTATATTAAGTAGGTACTCTAATATAGGTATACTATTAGTTATTTACCTACTATTATTTAGGTACTGCAATACAACTAGAATGTAATAAAACTAAACCAACCCATTTTCACGGAACGATTAAATCAATTGGCGACTTAACCTAACATTAACGTAATATTATGTTTGACACGGAATTCGCGTGACTTATTAGCTTACCATACTTGTTTTGCACTGGTGGTTTGCGGCTAGTGCACCTTATGAGTCTCAACCCGGGCCGGTCGAGGTTCCAACTGAGCCATTCGGCCACTTCATCGCCACAATCGATTCCTTCCAGCGACCCACCCCAACATATTTTCCCCGTTTTCTTGGTGTCACCTAGTTTCGTATCCAGTGAAACTACCATCGGAACTTCATCTTTATTTTCTGGAATAGAAATTATGGAGGTAAAATAATAATAGATACATAAAATATATACATTTGTAATTTTTTTTTTAATACTTTAATACAAAAACTGGATGCCTACTACCGATGAAGGGTGCGTGTAAGTAGGCATTTGTCAAAATATGATCATATAGATTATAATTAATTATTACTCAGTCGTGTTGTTTTGAGGTGTATCGAAATCAATTTTATAATTTTCTCTAGCAACAATCATAATTTTATAGTATTGATTAAAGAAAAAGCCATCACGTGGAAAATTAGTTGAATATGTTCAACTGCAGTTTAGTACCTTAAAATATTACGGTTATGTGTTGATCACGTGGAACACTGACGATGCAGTTGATGATGATTTTTTATTCAATTCAAATTTAATAGCAAGGTACATTCAAGACTAACTAAACAGCAGAGTGGACCAGTGGCGCAACTTGATAATGAGGGGCCTATGTGAAAATTTCCGGACCGGAGCCCTTACCTACTAATAAAAATTAAAAACAGTTATACCTTATTATAACTTTAAAAAATATTGTTTTTTCACATGTAATAGTTAATATAATTCTTACTTAAATTTATTTTTTTTATAAAATTAAACATAAAAATTAACTCTTCTTGTTTTTAGTCTTTAATGATTTTGTTTGTATCCAGTTCATTATTATCAGATAGTAATACAACAATTATTGAATTATATAGAATGTAGGTCGATAGTTATTTATGTCTTATTATCGTCAGACACATAATATTGTCACGAGTCATGACTTACACACTACACAGTACACACACCAACATAATTATTATATATTATAATAATAAAAGAAGTTTCAAATTTTCAATTATTTTCTATACGCTATACTTGCATTCTGGCACCTATATTGCTGTATTAATGTATTGTATGTGTTACGATTCACTTAAGAGGATGTCACACACCGCTTGTTTTTTCTCTCTAGCCCACGCGCAACATAGACAAAACGCATTTACGCAGTCTACGCTGAGTAGAACTCGCTCAATTTTGGTTCTAGAGTAAATATACCTATTATAAAATTAAATTTTGATAATATTTCTGAGTACAAGACGATGAGTTTTTTCCATTATTTCCAATACAACGTTAATTATATAGTTTAGAAATAGCTATAAGTTACAACATTTTTAAATAACCTTTACATTTTCAAAATTTTAATTTTTTTTAAAAAACTCATCGTCTTGTACTCAGAAATATTATCAACATTTAATTTTATAATAGGTATATTTATTTTAGAACTAAAACTGAGTGAATTCTATTCAGACTGCATAAATGCGTTTTATCTATGTTGCGCGTGGGCTAGAGAGAGAAAACTAACAGTGCGCTGACATCCTCTTAACTGGTTTCCCACAGAGGTAATCATAATTTGAATTATTCTCTAAATTCAAAAGAGTAAAGACATAATTATTTATTATACTACAACAAATAATATAATATGTGTATATTACAGATCATAGTAGGAATATCGTACATGAAATTTTTAATCCAGGGGCCCCTCAAAACCTGGGGCCTCTGTGAATTGCACACCCAACACTCCCGATAATTGCGCCACTGGAGTGAACGAGTAGTTTCTTCAATTTTTCACTTTTTTTAATATTATTATTATTGATAATGGGCGCTATAAAGTGCCAAATATGATAATAATTTATAATTAATATATGTATCAGTTTAAAACAGCAAATCTGTATTAAAAAACGCGATGCTTGTGTGTGTGTGTGTGTGTAAACGACTCACAGCCAAGTCTAACACACTCTTGGTATGTAGGTGTTAGGTACATGGGTACATTGATAATCCTATATCCAAGAATTTGCTCATCGAAGCTAATTTTTAAATTTTAAATTTTAAAGAAGGTTCTAGCAAATCGAATATGTGTTTGTTGTGTACGTGCTGTAAAATAGTTAAAGGTATTGTAAATTTGTAATTGTATAGAGACCATATTGTATTGGCTATATTTTATATTTGGTTCAAATAACTGTGTTAAACATATGCATAGTTTACATTTAACGGATTTTAAGACACGGTAAATCCACGTGAATTTAATTTGTCACGGTCAAAGCCACCGAGTGCATATATAATAATCATATTATGATTTCATCAACTCTAAACACTAGTAAATCATTTTTTACGTTAACTATACGGACAACATAAGTACCATTGTAACAAAGTCTGTTGAGATTTACCGGCGTATACGAGGGTCATGGTTCCTTTTTGTAAATCCATATAAGGTCGAACCAGACAGAGTTTTGGCTCTTCCATTTGTGTCATACACACTCCCGTGTTACTGATCACCGCCCAGTTTCGGTCGTATTGAAACCCGTATGATTCCAATTGCCATTCGTCCGTTTCGTATGCCCCACAAGACTTGATCGGATAAACGAAAATCCTCGACACGTGCAAATCCATTCCGTTGTATCTGTATACAGTTTGATGACAAGATCGAATTATTATGCAATTTATATAGGTATTTCACTCGAGTAAAGGTGATATAATTTAAGTATATTGTTTTCGAGAAGAAAGAGGAACGCCGACTATTGGGGCACTTCAATTTGTTTTAAACTTTAACAGTTTAGAAAACGTTAAGCCTCCTTAACATGACGTTAAGTACTTATGAGATATTATATTGGGTAACCAAAAACTAATTTTCGGACATTTAG
The DNA here is from genome assembly GCF_003676215.2 of Rhopalosiphum maidis. Taxonomy (NCBI): domain Eukaryota; kingdom Metazoa; phylum Arthropoda; class Insecta; order Hemiptera; family Aphididae; genus Rhopalosiphum; species Rhopalosiphum maidis. The sequence goes on along the minus strand of NC_040880.1, from coordinate 35,502,275 downwards.
GCGGAGCCGGATCGTGTTAGGCACCAGTGATAGCCGATATTAAAATATACTACCCGATATTATCGGAATACTAAAATATACTATGTCTACACTCAGCAGCGTTCGGATTAATTAAAATCAATTAAAGGTCAATTGTCATTACTCGTTGATTGTGTTCTGTTGTCGGTCAACGGGTTTCGACGGATTGTTCTGCCAAAATTGTTCGACAAGCGTATTGTAAAGTGTATCAGCGTCCGATTTGCTCGATTGGTAGCCAAACGAAACCCGAACTGATCCCGTGGGACGGTTTTCAATAAGATCGATGTGATCGCCGCAAACGTGACCACTGTAATAACAATAAAATTAGTATAACAGTACCTCCTAATAACGACATTGATATAATATCATAATATTATTGTCAGTTGGTATTAATATTGCGTTATTGTCGTTATTATTCGGTTCACGGTTGCGGGTATGTACTCACATCACCTCTTGGTTTCGTCTCAACTCCTGGTCTGTATGACCCAAATGCGATTGACACGCCCCGGGGTTGCAAAAACAACCAACTCGGAGTACTATACCGTAGACGTCGGCTACGTTTTTTACCTGAAAACGACAATGGTTCGAATATATTATTGTGATAAAACAAAATATACGTCATTGTGAATTAATGGGTAAACATGGTATCCGAGAGAATCGCCTCACCCCTCTGTAGGAATTGGAAAATTGCAGTTATAACTAAGTCGATAAAAGAAAACTTATGAAGTTGATCAATATATGGAGGCGTTGAGCGGGTGCTCTACGGCGCACCAAGAGCCTTATTATATATATGTATGTATATTTCTTCCTATCTTTTTTCAATCTTCAGATGGGCCAATGTTGTGAATACGTCTTGGACGGAACGCGATTTTAATACATAATCACACTTTATATAATTTTCACACGAAAAACGCTTATATTAAAGTCATAATTATAGCCATAATATTTAAAAATAACTATGTTCACTCAATCCTAGAATATTGCATACTCGATATCTTAACAATATCATATAATTGTATACTTATACGAATATTATAATCAACACACTCGACAAATCTAAGTATAGTCTAACTCGTTATTTGTATAAATACATATACGTATATACATATTATAAAGTAACAATTCACTCGCCTGCACGTTAGTACGTTACACTAATTTCTTTAATCAATATTTATGATATAATTGCAAATGTGATAATAAATCGGAAAATTATTAAAAATATTATTTTCGGTTTCACTCGCAGTTATTTGCGGTCTTACCGTTTTATTAAATGTCTTTACTATTAATGTATTACATTGTAAAACGATTATGCTTATTTATATTAAAATATAATGTAAACCTATAATTTATATTACCTTTATATACCGTTAATAATCATTAGTATTATTGTCTACAGTATTTTAAAATGTATTTAAAATCAATAGGTATCTCCTATTAATGATTGTCCTTGAATAAGTATAAATTTATAAATTTCAAATTAGTTAGGTGTAGTATTTCTTACAGTTGGGATTATTTACTTATATACTAGGTAAATTGGACGTTGTATAAACATGAAATTTTATTTAAAATTAACTTTTACGTTTATAATTTAAGCAGGTATTCGTCATATTATGTTATTGAGAAATATTTAACAGGTTTGTGAATTAAAAAAAACCACAAATTTATGTAAATACTTAAGTTAATAGCGTTTATACAAATAAAAATACGTTTAAAGTTAATTATATTATAAAATTGTAGTAATCTTGTTTACAATAATAGAAATAAAAACAAATTAATAGTCAATATAAACCTATACTGTTATTATATTAAAAGACATACACCATTTTCAGTGTTAAACTACTAAAACAAAACAAAAAAAAAAAAAAATCATAAATTCAAGCAATGGTTGGTTTGTATTTTGTTAAAGATTAAGTTGTGTTAAACTTACCAATACTGCAATTTACGTTTGAATTGAAATATTTTGTATTGGGCGTATACATTTACTAGCTAACTATTTCAGACAAACGCACGTTTTGTAGAGGTACTGTGTTATTATTCTTATCTGGCATAATTATAAGTGGGATTGAAGCGATTGAAAAATACTCTCATGTACGGAGAGATCGTTTTTAAATTCATTAATGAACTACCTACCTACTTAATATCTAATAGTTCTATTACATGATTTAAACAATTCAATATTTTTGCAGTTTAAGAACCATTTATTTATAAAAACTTTTACTTATTGTTAAATTTAAATTGTCGTTTTTGTTTTGTTTTTTGGTTGGATAGAATTTTATACATATATTTAATCCGTACAAAAATTATTTATAATTTATTGTAAGATTCTACAGGTTAGGACTTAGAAAAAACAGAATTAAAACAATTTAGTTTTATTTTTAATATTTTTAATTATATTGTTAAGTGTAAAAATTACAATTTTAATTTAGATAAAGGTTTAATAGTATATTAAATATCATTACTGCAATAAACAGAGTAATTTACCAAGAATGCGGACAACGGACCACCTTTTTCATTTAAAGATGAATTTTTGAAATTATAATTAAATTCAAGGACCAAATTGTATTCAACCATTTTAACCAAATATCGCTTAACTATCTTATGTAATTTTTGAATTTTGTTTCTCTATACAATAACCTATGTATGCTAGCATATTGTACGTAACTACTTACATACTTTCATACTATATATTCTGTTATGGCATGTAAAATTGCTGCTTGGCGTTTGATAAACAATAATACACAACAATAAAGTATTAAAATTCTTGATAGGAATTTTTTTATTATTCTGTTTTTAAAACGAAAATTCCTTTTTTATTGAACATATTTTTTAGTAGAAGATTTTTAAAGGCATTTGATGTATATCTAATTCAAAATTTTAATGAGTTATTTCAAAATTTTTATGTTAAAGAATTTAAAATTAGTTTTACAAAAATATAAAATACCTTGATATAATATAGTATTTAGTATTTATTATACTTGGGTCATTTTTTAAAAATTATACAATTATAATAATTTTAATAAATTAATATTCAATAAATTTTCAATTCTTTATACTTCCCATATCATTAAAATCTATTATCCTTAGTAAGAACATTTTAACAACTAAAATACTATTTATTCCAAAAGAGTTAGGTACATTTTTTTTTTCAAAAAAACGATCTATCCGTTAAATAATTTATAGTTCAAATAAAATTCGTTGGTATCAAAAAAGAAAAAGGAACAAGAATTTAAAAATCAGGTTTTTAAGTATACCTACTTGAAAGTTGTGTAAATTAGATTTTGAATATAGCTGCACGCTGGGGCTAGCATTTTTGGCGAATCACCCTGTATATGGTTTGGGAAAACAAATCGTAATGATTATTTTATACGACTTAGATACGGCGTAAACATATTAATTTTATCTTCTCATTATTTTATTTACAGTTAAATTTATGCGTTGTTGATAATTGATTAATTAATTGGTGGACAATGTGTTATCGTTTTTAATTTGAATTGGTACTTACTTATATAACAAATAAATACTTACACCATGTAACAAACGTATTTCCCGGATTTCAAGTATACAGGTATTTACTGTAAAATGTATGTACCTACAGATCTGCTGTTGAAACGAAAACTAGCAACCGTAACAAACTAATAAGTTTAAACAACAATTCTCTCATAAAAATATAATTTTATTTATAATCTCTTCCGTTTGCGCAGATCACAATTAGTTACCACTGGAGAAGTAACCGTCGATATTGATAAAAACACACGTGAGGAAATATTCTACTATCGAATTGATGTTTGCTGTGCGCCCATAAGAGGTCATAATAGTATTGAATATGTTAATAACTTAAATTTTGTAATTATTACCACAGTTCTGTATGACGATTTTTACAATTAATAAAGGTCTTTGAAATTCTGAAAAGACTATATAGTTATAATGTTATAAGTGATGTACATATTATCGAAATATGCGAAACTACGGCCGATAGACTATTTAGTCGATTATTGATATAATATATTGTTTAAAAAAAAAATCCAATAGGTACAGACATTTAATATTAGAAATTGTTATATGATGATAGATTCGTATCATTGTGCGTTTGATCATACAGCATAAGTATAGACTTTAGACCAGAGGCGCAAACTAGTTGGAATCATGGGTCGGGGGCAAAACAAAATTTGGTGTTCACTACTCACCTACGAAAAGAAAATACATTTTCATTATTGTATCATACCCGCCTAATACTGTAAATTATGTAATTGGTATAAGCGTATTGCATGCTTATTGTTTTGTGTGAAAATTCACCATCGAGTACCGATATATTGCCCACTCACCCGCCTAATTAAGGGGAAAAATCCCTCCCCCCTGCTCCCCTAGATTTGTGTCTCTTCTTTAGACAGATTTTTGTCGCCGAATAATAATAACAGCTTATTAACATATAATAATAATAACTATGATATCGGTTTATCAAATCAATATAGTGACGACCAAATTATATTTATCCGAATTCTAACGCGTAGTGGGAATCTTATTTTTTTACCGCGCTATAGCATACAATATAATATTATAAAAGCGACAGATCGGTCTCCGGAGAATCACCCCAAATTCCACGGCGTTTTCGTAAACTGACCTCGTTGTAGCCGACGTACTCGCCGTTGGCCCTGAGAACGTTGAAGTTCACGACGCCGCCCTGCGTGCTCTCGCACCGGTACGCCGTGTCTGCGTACACCCGGAACACCGGCGATCCGTTTCCGTGCCGCACCCCGGACATCCGGTCGTACAGGTAGGCGGCCAGTCCGAACGTCCGGCCGGCCACCGCCCGCATCGGACCGGCCAGCGCGCGCAAAGTGTCAAGTCCGTGGCCGACCGCGATCACCGACAGGAAGTCAATCGTACCGTCTTCGAACCTGCAACAGATGCGTACACAATCAGCGCGTGCAGCAATGTGCATGTGCATAGTACACGCCAGACTGCCACAGCATGCGTATATACGGATTTTGAGTCACCGTAAATCCCCTAAATATTATTTGAATTTTCCATGGGCTATGTCGTGTAGGACAAGCCACTAAAATTATATCTATCGGTGCATCTATGTGTATACAATCGGTGGCCTAGAACGGATTAAATAGAAATCCAAAGTATTCAACCGATTTTCAAAAAATATTTTTTAGTTTTATGAACCGTAGTGTCACTGGGGATTTTTTATTGCTCGGCTTTTATTACTTTGTACAACACATACACTCACGAAAAAATATCATTTTTTATTGGAGTATTGCAGGTTACAGAAAATAAAATAGCTTTTATGATTGGATATAATTTTAGACCTGTATTTTACGTTTGGTCGAAACAACTTAAAGAGCCGTGTTAGAAACCCGTGCAGTTTACATTTAACGGAGTATAAGAAGGATTAAGTCCTCGGGAGTTTGATTTGTCACGGTTAACGCCGTACACGATGAACAAGTAACTCATAAAAGTATTTAAGCACCTACAAAAACACGTGTAATTACTCGAAAAGTCGAAACTCAGTCGAATAACTTTTTATATGAGTATAACGTAAGCACATAACACGCATAATATACTCATTACTTTTTAATTAGTTTCAATACAATAAAAAAATCTTACTTTTCGTGGAAATTTTTTTTAAACACGTGATGTCGATTACGCGCAAGGACCACTTCGACGGTGCCGCCGCCAAAATATTTTTTCCTACGGAGTACCGGCACGCCTGTTTTATTGAGGACCAATAGCGCTCCAAGACCAGTTGGATAGCCGAACATTTTGTAAAACGATACAGCGACAAAGTCGGGTGTGTATTTTCCCAAGTCCAGATGGTTGGTGGGTACGTAAGCGGATGCGTCCAGAACAGTGTACCATCTGCACGATGATTATAATATTAAACGGTTATCGATATTAATACAATATGAACTGTAATATTATGTGTCAGTGACCGAAGTCAATAAAATTATAATATTATACCTTTTTAATTTTTACTGTGTCGACTTAAATCCGCTGATAATATAATATAGAAGATAAGACACGATATGTTAAAATACTATTATTTTTCTATTACCTGGACTTTACACGATTTCCAGTGTACTGGTCGAGCGCGCCATTCCGACACGTTTCGATCCATTTCAAAGGATATTTCGTACCGGAAAAATTGGATTGAGCGGGATAAGCGAACAGCGAATTTTTACGACTCGCCGAACGACAGTAAAAATTGCCGTCAGACGGAGACGGCGGCATCTCGTCCAAAGCCTCGTGAGCTTCGTTTCGAGTTAGACACAGCGGATTCGCCATCGGCATTAACTCTCGCATGCCCAACACTGAAGTGTGATTGTCTTCCGTGTAAGCGAAGGTACTGCCCCGTGACCGGCAAACTGCATCTGTACAGTTGATGATGTAATGATACGCAGCACACAGCGAAATTTGAACGTTTTAGACAATAAATATCAAAGCGTTTTCCTAACGAAAACGAGCAAATTCTATTGGTATGAATTCAGTTATTTTTATCATTTTGACAATGTTAATCTCAACGATCATTGTAACAATTTTAATTGTACACATAAATAATTATCGCAGTGGGCAACGTAGTTCGACCGCGTTCGTTTAACTGTTGCAACAGTAATATGCAAAGTATCGTCAAATTCACATCGCTGGTGATCATATTACTATTTTTAATTTTATCGTATTATACTTATTGTTATTAGTCATTACTTATATATATTTCGCTAATTTTCCTTTACATACAACCGTTGAGTTTAATGTAAGCGATTACGTTTTTTTCTTTTAAATGCTAACCTAACGTTGTCATCATACTTGAAATGTAAGTAAATACTACACATATCTATATGCGTTGAATATATTATATAGTATTTTGTATTTATACGTGATTTCGCGCGACTGCGATAGGGTGGTTTTCGGATATTATCACTTTGCCACGTGACATTTATATTAGACGCGAATCAAATTGCACATTAAAGTTATTACGTAATATATAATATCGTGACATGGAATTAAACGTGGAAATTTGTATAATGAAGAAAGATTGACAGAGACAGAGAGAAACGTCTCATTACGTTGATATATTCTGCCGTCAGCACGATATGCGTTTAATTCACGTGTACATTAAATCACAAACAGCCGATCGCACGCCGAGACACATGAACGTGCATTGCTAGCATATCATGGCCGGGCACTATTATTACAATAACTGGTTGGTTTATAATGGGTCACCGATGGCCATTTTCGGGGGTACTGTGATAGTAGGCTCCATATTTCAGACGTTTCAGACGTTTGGCACTATGATAATTTTCAAATAACACTAATCACCGATATATTAATGTCAAAAGACATTTTATTCGTCACGGATTTCGTTACGGTTTTCTAAAAATTAAAATATAATCACTTGTCTTATTTTGAAAATCTATACACAAATAGTTCTGATCAAAATTGTATTCGGACTAGTAGTCTACGAGATTAGTATTGTCTTTGCTTATTATTTTTTTGCCGTATGAAAATAATATAATATTGTATAGTTTTGCACGGTTTTAGATATTTTATTGACAATTTTTAATATTAATATTATGTAGATTAAAAACTTGAAACCTTGAAACATTTTATTCGATTTGAGATTATGATATGATATATTGATCACGAATTCACGACTAACTTTTCATTTTATACTTACGAGTCCATATTTATTATAAGAAAATAAACCTGAATTTATAAAAATAACTTGTTATTTAATTTTAAATGCAATTAAATTTATTTAAAAAAATTTTTTTAGCGTTCACATTTCTGATCATGTAATGCGTAGTTTAATATGAATCATAAATATTTTTTTTAGAGAATCGAAATTCGTGAACTACCGAATAGTTATACATCTGCATCTTTATTGATCGGTGACTATTTAATTAAAAAAAGGTCAATACCTCACCTATTGAGTCTTTTGGTCGGTCGTCGTCTTCGTCCCACGCAAAACATTCTGCTACGGTCTTTAACGCTCCGGTGGCACCCGACGTGAAAACCACACTATACTTTCCGGGTCCCGTGTTGAAGTGTTCGAGGATCCTGGGAGGGGACGAGACGAAAAATAATCATCAAGCAATTATTAACGTACTGCTAAACGATTATAATATAATACGATGCAAACTGTATACGACGATTCACCCAGCATGTTCACTCATTTATTTTTAATTTAATAATCAATTTATTCGAGTTTGGAATTTTTGAAATACACTTCCAGGTCATATCTTAAAATTCTCATGATTTTTTGTACCGGTTAAGGAGTGTCCTGTGGCGATATAAATTGCAAACATCTGTATTTGTTATAATAAGTTATTATGACTCTAAGAGTAGTTATTTAAATTTTTGTGAGCAGATAAGTAGATTAGTGGTATTAGGTACTCTTCTCTAATCATAACAATTTTAAATATTTATAATTTATTAACTACTTTATCGAAATAATTTGATTTTATATGCTTGTGCATTGAAATTGAAAATGTGTGATGTGTGATTAAAAAAAAATAAAAATTTAGACGATAAAAAATAAAAAGTAGTAAAATATAAAAAATTAATAATATAATCAACGATTTTTTTATAGTTTGTAGTTGCTTAGTGAGTTGGTTTAGTAAGGTTCAATCGCAACGATCTTAAAAAAAATGCAATACGCGCACTAATTATCAAGTACACTTTTACTATTTTTACGCAGCAAAGAATCTCATCTTAACTGTCACACCAATTACCAAGAATAGGTTTTAAGTTGAATTGTTTACACTGTAAATTCAAGTGTAAATCATATATTAAAAAGCTGAACTTCAATATTATTATTTTAAAGCATATTTCTATTTTAATTTTATTCGGTAGAACAGTATTTAAATAATTTCACCGATTTTAGCTGAAAATCCGCTACGTAGGTTTAACTGTAAATCACATTGTGTTCAATAATATTTAGTATTAAATAGAAAGTATATGTACGAATATTTTTTTTATATAATTATTTTTATAAAAATACGGCTATAATATTTATTATAATACGTATAAATCGATTAGGTGCTTATATAAATATATTTATACATACATTATAATTTTAAATATCACAATTATTCACAATATTAGTTATTAGTTCTTATTAAACTGAAATTATTATTTGTTGAATTTGTATTACTATATTATGTTTAACTGAAATGATATTTTCAGATCACTGAACGCCTAAATTATTAACAGCTTTGTAAACAAAATGCAATTAAAAACTTTGATTTCCACAGAAAATTAAGAAAACATTAACTATGAAATATTTAAATATAGGTATCTACTTAAATAAAATATACGCTCTCGATTTAAATTTTTAAAGATGTATTGGCGTATTTAACACAATTTCATTTTACTGAAATATCATTTACCTAATAATATTAAAGCACTAATCATATTAAATGTTACGAAAACAAATTATTATACCAACATAAATTGGAGAATATTGTTTTTTTAATCAATTACATTATGTTGGAGTATATTATATTTTATTATCTTGTCAATAATAATTTTCATGACATTCATTTTTAATATTACTTTCAGGATGACCTGAAATTTCAACATAATAATGATGTTATTTTAGTACTATGTTGTGTACATTGATTTTAGGTACCTATTATATATTTTATTTATTGCATAAAAATATAAAATGTACCTACCAATAGGTAGGCAGTATAGCAAAGTAAAATTTTAAACGTTATAATATTATGTATATAATTGGCTAAGAATTTCGGCTAAAGAAAAAAAAAACCGCAACATTTAAAACCAATTTTGTACACTATATTAGTATAACAGTTATAAATAGATAACGTTTAGAAACAGATTTAAAGTTATTATTTTAAATGAATTAATTATTAATAGTTGTTCGGGGAAATGTACAACAGTGGGTAATTAAAGTGTATGCCGCTTTATAGCCGATAAACGAATTGTACGAAATGCTAACTATACTCCGACAGCTTTGTCCAACTATCGTTTGTCTCCGGTGTGTTGTATACTATTTTGTCAGCTCCACGAGTTTATGTATAGCCAGCCAAATGTCTTGCGGCTGATGACTTGTAATGATTCTGGTGTAATAACAAATTACATCGTTACCGAACAATATCCCGGTATCTGTATACCTACCGTATAAAATAATATGACAAACGTATTAAATGGTTTTTATACGGGGCTCAGTGTTATACGCGAAATCAAAACACGGTAGGTCGAACGCAAGCCTTCGGTTGTTTTTAGTCGAGTTTTCATTTTATTTCCACTGACGAGGTGGTATTATTTTATCTTTGTGCGAATGTAAAACTGTATTTTTGCTTATCATTATTATTCTTAATGATTTACATACTTAAATCGAATATTATTTATGAGTTTTTCACAAGCTGCCGACGGATTACCGGTCGAATGAGGATTTCCGTACAAATGCATTTTCAGATCTTTCATCACGTTGTTTATTTGACTGTCAGCGTACAATGCTGTGCCCGCATGGTCCAGATAACAAATTCCTTAAAAATAAGATTCAAGTATAATATGAAAGAGCTTTGTACAAAGTATAGTAATTAGTTAGATGTTTACGAAATCATGTTGTTGTTGCATGAGATATCTGTCTTTAATTATCGTAATTTGTGTCATTTAAGATTTAAGAATAAATATAATATTAACTTCGTGAATATTTAAAACATCAAGCAAAAAGTAAAATGTGAACGATACTATCATTGTGTAATTTTAATTTATATTACAATATATTATCTGAATTATCTGATTTAACTTTGGAAAACATAAAATGTATTTTAGTGAAATAAATGAAGATGACTTCACGAAAAATCAGTTGAAGTTTACTTCAACCCGGGAAAATTAAATATAAAATGAATACATTACACGGATATTTTAATACGGTCAAGCAAATAGTTATTTCAAACAAAAATAATTGAAACAAAACTTAAATTATCCATAAAAATAGGACGGTTGTAATTGAGTCGGTAAACGGTAGCATAAAATCAATAAACTTTAGCTATGTTTCAGAACACGAGAACATCTATCAGAAAATATTATTATTTTTGATGTAAATTAATTTACAGTAAAAGAGGGGGTTTTCCATTTGAAAAACAGATGTTTATGTTGCCACAGAACACTTCTTAAGGAGTACAAAAAATTCTCGATAATTTGAAAAGATGGTCTTTTAAGTATATTTAAAAATTTCAAATGTCAGAATTAGAATAAATTCAATTCATTATTAGATTTAAAAAACGAGGTGAGCATGTTTGATTAATCACTCTGTACATAGGTTTGTAACATTAATTGTGTAATAATAATATAAATAAACCAAAAGGGTACGTTTTGCAGAAGATATATTTCTTGTAACACTCCAAGGTCGAGTTTTATTACGCCTCATCATTAATATATGAACCAATTTACAATAATCGTCTCAAACGAATAGTGACGGGACATAATATAACCATAGCACTAATTATTGTTGTAGTTTATATATTAATAAATAATACATTGGAGATTTTAAATATGCATATAATATCAAAATGAGTTTTAATGAAAAAAATGTTATTCTATTTATGGAAGAAATTGTATTTAAATTATAACTGTATTATGTCGACCAGTAAATATAAATTTAATTTTGATCAATCAATAGTTTTATGTTATAATCTTTATAATCAAATTTTAATACGAGTATACTAGTACATATTTTTTCGAGTGAATTTAAATATTTATTTTTAAGAGAAAAAAAGTTATAATTGGATATTAATATTCTGCAAATGTTGTGTTTAATGACTATAAATATTGTTTTAAACAAATTTTTGATGAAAAAGTTAAAAGTTAAGACTTCATTAGCCAATGTAAAAAAGCAACTCGTTATTTTTTTGTAAATATAAACTTTAATTAAATTTTTTTTTAACTTATGGAAATATATCTTTAAACATTAAACAAATAACTTAATGATAAGTAAACAAAAATTTAAGTTTGATAAAGTACATGGTTCATAATTATAAAAATAATTTATATTTAATTAAAATGACTTTCCTACCTTTCAATCTGCTAAACTCGTTCTTTATTAGCTCTGATTCTTCGACTTTTGGAAACATTATTTTGGATACAAAGTAGAATTCAGTTTTTTTAACTTTAATTTTTTTGAAACTAGTATCGATTGGTATTTACATTTTTTTATTTCTTATTATTAACATGGATATTATCAAGTATAAAGAATTACATTAATTATTGTTATCGAAAAAATGCAAATAGACACACGAATAGGTACATATTATGAACCTATTTCGATTAAAATAAAAAAAGAAATGAACGTTTGTTTACTTATAATAAATAACTAATGACTACCATAACGAGGGGCACTTGTAAGATTTTTGCCGAAATATAAGCTAGCGATCATAGCGTTCCATATTATGCCTATCTCCGTAGGTCTATAGAACCTGTAAAGCCGTAGGACTTCTTTTATACTTACATAACTATACAGGCGCCCGGTTATTACTAACCATCAGTGTGCCGTAAAATTTGGTAAATAAAAAATACTCCCGGTAAATGACTAGATGTTCGGTTTTGGAATATGATTTTAACTATCGATTCTCAAAACTTTTGAACGATATAATACCGTTAATATAAGACTTCTGTGAATTGTAATTTTTATACAACGTTTTCCTGGAAAATAAACAAACCTTTTAGATTTTTAAAGCATGGTTCATCTCATAAAATATTATTAAGATACGTTTAAAAAATAATTATTACAACGCTTATTGGAAACATTTAAGTTTTCTTTAATTTATTTTCTAAATTAGGCTTTTGGTAAAATTCGTCAACTTTTTGAACACATAATTTAGATATAATTAATATTAAAATAACATAATCTCATAATATTAAACATGGTGTTATTTAAATTTTTTGAAAATTTAATTAAATTAAATAATATAATGTTTAGAATGTTTTATGTTTTTAAAAGTCGTCGATTTTTGATATTCAATTTTCAAATTAGTTTTTGTGTACTCATTTCTTTTATTTACCTATATTGTTGTGCTGAATTTCTGAACCAAATTTGTAACCAATCATTATATTACATTCTATAGAATATTTTCTAGTTTAGGTACACAAAAGCTATGTAGTTTTTTTCAATATTAACAGAAACCACTTTTTCTTAGAAAAATAAATTGACTCGTTAATTATTCGCGTTGTAATATTACTTTTATGAATAACATAAAACCTAATGTTTCTATATGGTATAAATAGCTGTACACAGCTGTACAGTATTACACGTATTGTAATCAAATAAAGTAAATAATGACCTTAAAATTATGTAGTGTATTATTTTTTTCTATCTCAGGTAGTCGGTGGTTACTCCGTATAAATAAAAAAAAAGCAAATGCGTTTTGATATACTTTTTTTTATTGGGTAGAGGAGGAGAATAATAACAGGATAAAATGATTATAATTTAAAAGAAACGATTAGTGGTAAAAATATTACAAAAATATCACTAATAGGTATAATAGGTATTATAAATTATTTTTAAAATACAATATAAAAAAAAAAAATGTGAAAGTGCTTTTAATCTTAGTCTAAATAATGTTGAGTTCAAAGAAACAATATACATGGTTGTTTAAGATTAATTTGACATGTACAGTAACTAAATAGAAAGTTTTAGTATTTATCACAAAGGGACAAACAATGTAACGTGAACAAAATATTACATTTATAAAAGCAAGCTGCTCTTTTGAAACATCTAAATTTATTGAGCAGTTTATTGCAAATAAGTATAATTAATAAATTAGGGTAAAATATTAAGGACAAAATAAATGTAGATTGAATATTTTTTAAATTCTACTATTTTATTCTAAAGATATATATTTAAAGATAATAATTAATATCTATTGATGGCAATAATAATTACAATGTCGAAAAGCGGTAAGAAAAAACCGTTATTTTTATTTCAAATTTACGCTTACAAGTTCTAAGGCGTTTTTGAACTCGAGAAAACCTTCCCTCTGTTTTCTCAAGTTTCGTGATTCACCTTAGACCCCTGTAAACGGTTAAAAATAATGGTGAGTCCATATCGCCTTTCCGAAACGCATTTATGGAAATAAATACATGTAATACATCCTAACACTATTATCGTTTATGTATTATTATTTTTTATGTATAATATTAACTTACAATCTAAAGAATAAAAAATGTCTTGTCATACTTATTATTATTATTATTATTCATAAATATTAAACGATTACACTACATCGAACGAGATTACACACTATGTATAATATAATATAATATAATATTTATTTAAAAAGTTTTTAAATTTACACTTACAATACTTAGATTACTTAAACGAAATAAAAAAAAAATCTATACATTGTTAATTGATGGATGATACGTCGTATATGTAAGTAATTGTATAATGATATTATTATGTTTAAAAATAAAAAAAAATGTGTATTAGCTATAGTACGAATATTTAAAAGTTTCGTGAGTCTAAGAAATAATTATATATTTATATCGTGTATAATATGTTTTATATTATGTATATTGTATATTATATTATCCTTATATGAATGCAGAGTTCATAGCATAATAATAATTATTATAATAAGTACGTTAAATTATTATATTTTAAATATTTAAGTAATACAAATTCATGTTGTAAAATACTTTTACTGTGTGAAGAACAGCTCCTGGCTAATATTGCCAAGTGCTTCGTACTATAATATATTCTAAGCATCGTGAATTTCAAGTATTAAAATAATTTTAAAAATATAGCACGCAGTCATTGCGATTTATCTGTGTACATATACATAAATATGTATATATATTTATATTTAATGAGATGTTTAAAAACCGTAATAATTATACGTTTCGATACATATTATGTTTCGAATATTATTGATAAATGAATAAACCAGTAGCCGTGGTCCCAAAAGCAATCAAGCCCGTTTGCGGATAAAGTATTAGAAAGAAGAAGAATAACTTTGTTTGAAAATAAAATCATTGTCGGCGATGTCCTGACACCGGTTAAGCATTAATACGTGGTGACGCGACGCAAGTGTATAATATGTCGTTCGATGTCCGATTCACACGGCGGGCTGTATGTCCACAGCCACAGATGTCTTAGGCTCCGCCGGAAGTGCCATGGGACTTTTGGTGGTCGGAGACCTTACGGTTTCCGAGTTGCCGCCGTTGTTGTTGCCCCGAACTCCGCGACCTTAATATTTTTCAATAGGAAAAAAAAAAAGAACAAATCGTTAAGTTTTCGATACATACTATTCTGCTCGGTAAATATATATTGTATACATAATGTAGTGTGTGTCGAGAACGATGATTGAAACAAGTCGAATTAAATATAAAACAATTTCCCGGACATCCGGTGTAATCTACGGTAGAATAAACGGGTGTACAAGATTCATGCAGTACGTCCTACTATTTTAATAGATACTATACAACATCATTAACTATTTAGAGCCGTGATAAAGTATGTAAAAGAAGAGAATAATATAAAATTTTTACGAAATTCGTTAACGTTTAAACAGAGTCTATAGCATGTAATAGTGAGTAATATTAAAACAATACGTGTTACATCATAAACTCATAACTCACCAAAAATACCACAAATGTAGTATGTGTTTAGTATATTGTGTTGTCGTTGAATTTTCAGTCATTCGTAAAATTGTATATTATATAAATTTTTAATATTGTAATAAATCGTCATATTGTTGTATTTTATTTCACATCGAATGTTTAAGGTTTTACATATTATTAAAAAATGCTCGAAATTCCATCAATTATTATAATAATTATTACTCTAAACGGAAGCCGACCCAGTATTATATGTACAAGGAACTTATAGTGTGTATATGTTAATTTTTTTGTACAAATACCTAATAAATATAATGCTTGTACGTAATTTAAAAAAAAATAAGTCATTAAGATGACTACAAAACGCAGTCGGGTAACGAATCTTTTTAGACAATATAAAATAATATTTTTGAACAGTGGTTTTTTTGTATATCTGCGTTCCGACTATAATAATATTATTTTAGTATGTTTATTTTTTTTTTTAATTATAACTACTGGCTGAATTTCATGAAATACTATTGATAATATAACCTGAAATAAACTTTGGTCTAACATTCAGAAGTCATCTGTATAATATTATAATATTTAATAAAATAAACGAGTTATGAAATACAAACAAATAACGTGTCCAATTAAAAATCACAATTTTAAAATCACTTGAAAGCAATGAGACTCGGGTTCAGATGTCGAGTAGAATATTTAAGTTTCAAATATTAGTATGTATGTGGACGAATTTAAAATCAAGAACTATGTGTGAATGTTCAACGCACGTATCCGTACATGTATAATTATAGCATCATGACTTAGATACCTACTATGGTGATTTAATCAACGACGAATAGAATAATATTAAATAATACCTAGCAAGAATATGACTTATTTTGACGTTACCTATATTCTATCACAGAGAATATCGTAGTGAGAGCACTATATAATATTATACTCGATGGTCATACATAAAATATTGTATTAGTTGTAGTTATCGGTGTAAATACTATTCACATGTGCTATTATTTAATAACAATAATAATAAGAACAACAACAACAACAACAATAACAACAAAAACAACAACAACAACAACAACAACAACAATAATAATAATAATAACAACAACAATAATAATAATAATATAATACCTCTAAATTACAGTGTATCAAAACAACGACTATTGGACGTGTTTAATAAAATTAAAATTAAAAATACATAATGTAAATAAAAGCACTGTGATAATTAGCAAAATTTCACACAAATCGTGGCGGAGAGTCGTGTGAAATAAAAACCGATCGTAGCAATAATAAATTGTAAGTCCAGTGAAATCCTGATGACAAGTCCCGAAAAAGAGGCCATATCAATAATATAGATAATGTGTGTACTATTAGTTGAAAATTTAGTGGACGACTGAAAAACGCTTATGAAATCAAGGATGGCGGATCTATATCATATCAGTAGAAAATGTCAGCTATATTGAAATGATTTAAATAATAACAATATTATATTGTGTTATAAAAAAAAAGTTGCACGTTGCTCGTCGGTGTGCCCAAGCTGATTAATGGTATACAATATATGCTGCAGATTTTTGGTTTTTATCATGTTTTTTGAATTCCGCTTAGAAACGTCGCAGAAGCGTATGAAAATTTGTCGATGTTTACTCAACACATATAAAATAATATAATAAATTCAATATTATTATATTGCATGACGAAACGTCTAATGGTGTTACTGTAACAACTGTCGTGATAACGTTATATATATATCGATCATTGAATGTTCCAAGACTCGTGTAATCGTTTTGTTTGGCGATCTGTCGAAATAAGTATACGTTCGTGAACATATCTCTGTAGGCGAAAAATGTTTCGAAAAAAAAATCGGTACCAAAATCATCGTCGAACCCTTTACCGCGCGTGTGTGGAAACCGTTTGTCGGTAAATAAACATAACGCGTGCGAGCCTTTATCAGCCACATAGTACGTAGGTTGGCCAGTAACAATATACGTAAACAGTGTTGAGTTTGTTTTGTTCGTTCGAACCGAGTGATATGAATCGAAATTAGGAAAACGATGTACTTACCAACTCATAGTCGATACCGTTATGAACGGTACTTTGATTATGATAGGTAATTAAAATGTCGATCGACGTAACGCAAATCTTTTTAAGAAACGTTTCCACTGATCAGCATGTAATTTTATCGGAAAGCATATTATAGTCGATAACTACGATCAGGATTATTAATAATAGAAGAAAGGCCGCACATCGCGTATGAATTAATAATATTATTGAAGACGATGTCGATATGTTATAACATATTTATTTATGATATGAATTAATTTACGTATATCATAAAAAACATTATAAATTACGACCGAGAAAAATAATATTTAATTTCTTTTTTTGATATTTTATCCGAGTCGCGATACAGAGATTTTATTTCGTTTGCACGCCAAAACAAAACGATTTCCACGGAAGTGCAGGTTGGATGGTTTATAATATACGATATTATATAAATAATATAATAAGTGTTGGAGACTTAAAGACCGTATATGGCGTGTCGCGTATATATAAACGATCTCGGCGGAGTAGACGAAGAAGCTTTATATAGATAGAGATAGAGGTTTCTAACCTAAAGAAGGCGATTGGGGCTTCAACGAGGCCATGCTTGGTTGTCTCGAAGGGGAATGGGTCTTTGTACTGGATTTGCTACCTCTACGTTCGCCGGCTGCTCCGGGCGGCGGTTTGTTGTCTCTCAGTAGCGACACGTTCATCAATCTCGGGTTGGGCGTGTTGAATATCGTACGGTTTTCTCTCCAACGTGCTCTGAAGAAGAAAATGAAAAAAATTAAAATTAAAATCCATAAACAGTCTGTTTTTTTCGAACCGTTATTGTTATTCTGCATTTGTTCTCGTCCGATAACATGACGCGGTATCAATATAAATTACTAGTTTAGAATTGACTATTTTTTTAATTAAATTATTTCAAAAATTAAATTTTTTTTTACCTTAAAAACACTCGAAACAGTAACTAATTAAGTATTCCAGTTTTACATTTGATAATATTTTCTTTTGAAAAGCGATTCACTTAAACTTTGAACACAGTACTAAGAAAATAGCTAGTTTACTTGCCCTAATATTATTATTTATTAAAAATGTGGACGGGGTGGAGACTTAAAGAGTTTATGTACTGCGTAGTTTGATTATATAATAAATATTAAAAGTTTTGTATTTATCGTTCACACAACTGCGACAACAACTAATACTATATGTCGTATTTTTCATTAAGGATTTGTAAAATACGACCATATCGTCTATAACTCTTAAAGATAAACTGCGTTTTCGAATACATAGTTTAAATTTAGTGGTGGAAATTGTGTATGAAAACGTTTTAAAAATATTTTATCGCAACCGTTTAATTGGTTTTGAAAACTTTCGTCTTACTTGGATTTTATTGATTACAATAATAAAATAATATATTCAATTATGAACAAGTCGCAAAAACAAAACTATTTTAGACACCTGTAACTATTCAATTGTGACTCGTGCCGTGTACCTCTCGCGATGATATAATAACCTATCGTCATACGATATTCGTTATATCATGAACATTATCTAGCTGGTAAATTGTTTAAGATTAGTAATAACTGATTAGCACAGCCACGGAGATACCATGGTCGATGCACACGTGGTAATACAATACTAACGTAGACTAACAACCATCAGAGTGTCGGGTTCGAATAACAAAAATTTGATTTACGACAGTAAAATTAATGAGAAAACTCTTACTTGCTAAACAATCTCAGTACAACGCATATTATGATGAACATCAAACACATCCCAGCCAACACGCACAGCATTGCTGGGTCAGTATAAGGTTCGGAGTTGGAAGTGTTCTTTGCTAAAAATAAAATAAAACGAGTAGGTATAACCATACGTAATGAAAATAAATATGTTCTGTTATGAAAGTAAAACAAGTATTACGGTTTTTTTTCTTCTATAGAAACAAATAACGAAATAGAATTTCAATGTCGTCGTCTTCAATCGAAGTAAACCGAATAAAATATTCTAGTGGTACGTGTAGTTTGAATATATTTTAAAATTTAATTTATGTGAAGTATAACGATACCATAATATTATACGTTACGGTATAGAGGAATTTTTTTATTAATGTGTGGTAGCGAATTTATCGATCAACTTGAATGTATTTTAAACACGTTTAGAAATATAATATAATAATTAGTGTACCAAACAGTTTATTTTTGTAAGCAAATCTGTATATTACTACACGTAATATTCGATATGAAAATAAAATTTATAAAGTGACTAAATTTTATTTTTTTAAAAGTGCAATTAAATACCATGCGCATATTACGCGTTTGTCAAAATAGACAGAAAAAAAAAAATAAAAATAAAAAAGTCGCGTTGCATATTGTTGTCATAAAGTATTTTTTTGTTTCGGTTCTTCATAACGTAATAATATTTATACTCTGTATATATAATGTATTAATATGTTGGATTTATATATTAAAATAGTATGTTTTATACTTACCAATACATTGGACTGATCCATCCGTTTGGAATACCGGAGTTTTTTCGAACCGGCAGGCGCAAACGTCATCTCTGCACTCTGTTTGGAATACGAGGTTCTCACATTGCTCGTTAAAAAAACATGGTTTGTTAATCGCTACGTCTGAAACATTACGAGCGCTGATTTTTAACAAAAATTGTACGATTATGTTTGAACGTTTTTTTTTTTAAATATACGTAGGTATAAGTGGTAAGTGGTAGTACGTTAACTAAATCCTTTCAGTCGTATGAGTAGCAAGCTTTCAAAAATGTATATGAATAGAGTTTTAACCATAATAACCTAAATAATGTAGAATATCTACATATTATTATAAACCTAAGTATACTGAAATACATACATTAAAAAATAATATTGTAATAAAAATGGCTAAGAGGATTCGATATACGTTACACTTCAGTCATTATTTCATATATTGCTCTTTTTTTTTTTTTTTTACTAAATAGATTGTTCAATTTAGTTTTAAAAATTTATAAAAATTATTTTTAAGTAAATAATAAAATAGTTAAGGCTAATTTTGTATTTCTTAAATAATTAGATAATACGTTTTTTGTATAATTTGTAAAAGCAGTAGAAGTTATAAAAATAATAATGGATATTAATTGTTAAAAAACTACAGATCTAAAAGAAAATTTAGGCGATTAAACAGATTTGTACAAGTGCATGTGTATGCGTGTGAATATTTGTGTATTATCTAGTAATATTGGTTTTTATTGTTATTAATTATTAGTGTGTAAAAGAGATGAGTGCTGCCGCATGTAATGCACGCACACATCATGGTTCAGTGGGATTGTAGTTAATAATTAGTATTTTTCAATAAAAATATTTTTTTTTTTTAGTTTAAAATACACAAAAAACAATAAATAATCGGCGATAAAATATCTGTAAACTAAATAAAATTGTTTATGAAGTTTACATGGGATTGATAATTCCACATTTTTTACTTTTTTTAATACCATCTAATCAATGTTTATTCATTTTTAGTTTTTACATTTCAAAATCAAATTTTAAAAAAAGATGCGACTATAAGAGTCAAGAATTGAAAAAAGTAAGACAAGGGATCTTAAGTAATTTTTATAAAAAATTCAAATATATTTTTAAATTTCTTATCGTAATACTAGTTAAACAAATGGTTGGTATCAAATTTTCTTGATATTTTGATGATTTATTAGATGTATTACTAGAAAAACTTGCATCTACATAGAATAAGTTAAAGACTAGTGCCAGAGGACGTAGTAGTTAGTATAAAATACGTTATAATCGTTACATTATGCTGGTAAACATAAAAGAATCTTCAAAATGTACCTAAATTGCCCGTTCTTTGATGTGTTCTAAAAGTTAAAGCACATAACTACATGTTCTGCGATAATTTTTCTTCCAGATACATAGGGAATACTTGTTGACTTACGGAGTTCCGCGTATGCATTTACTGATAGATGTATCAGAAGTGAGTTTATTAAGTGTTACCCATCGCCTACAGAGCGTGTATATTTCAATTAAAATATGTCTTTCGACATTTATTTCGAGTTATGTTATGTTTTATTATTTAAATTTAATTTTACTGACTGATCATAACACATCATATTATTTCCACTTTTTTTTTTATCAGCTGTATTTCTTTACATTAATTTAAATGTGCTACTTTGTTTTAGACATATTTTAAATTGGATTTTTTTTTAATGAATACATTAATATTTGGGTGGACGAAATAAAATTCGGGATTAAGTTCTCCGTAAAATGGTTCGCAAAAATGTATATAGTTCATTCACAAGCAGAAGACAGTTATTGTGTCTAGATTTTTGTTGAAAGTCTAAAATCGTCGGATCTAAATTATATATTTTATTTGTGCGTATGCGAACCAATTTAAATAGTTGTAGGACGATAAGTAATTTTTATCAGAAACCAATTCATACACATAATATTGTGATCAGAAAACTAATCCTATATTTTTTGATCTGTGTTTAGGCGCACTTAGCATATTATCTTAGTTTGGTAAAGTGGAAAACAGAAAATAAACGTATAAATAATACACTTAAAAAGCGAATTCGTACAGGTAGATTGAATTTCGAGGGGACAATTTTTATTTAAAAGATATCCAACTTATTTGCGTTCGAGCTGAACCTTTTGCGATCCTTTTTAATAACAACTGTATAAGGCTTAGATTATTTGTTGAATAATACTTGAATGTATACGAGTCACAGTTTATATCTTATGCAAAATAATTACGTCGTTTTTATTAAATTATTTATTGGCTTTTGAATCGTGCATACCAGTAGCATTTCAGCTGAATAATAATTGGTGGAAAATAATACCCTTTTTTACGTTGGCACTTAAATTTTAAATTAAATTTATGCTGCGTGAAACCATCGAAAAACCGTTCATTCTTATATTCAATTTTCGATAGTTTTATGGCTATATAATTAAATTTATTACAGAAGTTAAAATTGTTATGGTATTATAGTATGAGGTCACCACGTGTGTTTGTACGAATTACACAACACAATATTGCTTATCGTATGACGGGGACATAATATTATTGGTATCATTAGTTTAATTATTTTACATTGTATTATTATTATTATTTTTATCGTAAATCGTTCACATGGTCATTCGAACTATTTGGGCGTTTAAATGGAAAATTTTGTGGTGCCAGTGGGTTGGTGGATAGGAACGATCAATCCAAAAGCTAGTTGGTCCTTCGTTGTGAAAATTTCATTTTAACATAACACATTTATGGAAAAAAACTATTTTTAATTTTTCAAATTGTTCAGTTAAATTATTATTACAATGTCAATTTTTATTACTGTAGTTCATATGTTATAACCGACAAACGAGTCTGTGGTAATCGTTGATTAAATTAGTTCGTAAATTGCATATTATCGATTTAATAATAATCAGGTTTGCACCAATATAATATATCCGAAACTGTACGAATAACGGATATTATGGAAGTTTGACATAATATGAATTTTTTATCGCCGTCCCTCGGAAACACTTAACATTTTATATTTAGAAGATTTTTTAAAATCGTTATTCATAGGCGGCCTCGGGTCAAAAGTTCAGGCGTCGCCGATGATGACCGGGTACGTATTGCAGACAACTCAAATAATGCTGTACAACAGACGCTGAACTGATTATACTGACCAAAGGTTTCAGTACTTTTCTGCCATTATACACAACATTTCACGATATTTGTGAAGTTCCTGTGGTTTTAGCCGTATCGACGTAATTGCTCGGTGCGCAGTTTTCCCAGTCGGTCAATTCCAAAACGCATTCCATCTCGGAGTGAATTATTGCGAACGAACCGCCCACAGCTCGTTCGAGACTTCGGTCTTCCAGCGCTAACAATTTACAACGTCTTCTTTAATTTTTTTCTCTCGAGATAATTAGTTGCCCGAACGGCGAGTTACAAATGTCTATAATATAATATATGTATAAACTGTTACTATAAGCTGCTGTTTGCTCGTAGTCGGTGGTGAGATAGATCAAACGCGTAAGACCACCAACGATTATTATTATAATATATATTTGAGTGAGTATACTAGCTAGTTTATAGTAATATTGCGAGAAATTCTAACACGTTCGAATGAACACCGGGCCGGGGAATCGTCTTGAACCGTTGACGTTTAATTCGGGTCTAATGCGTGGAGGCGCGATCGATGGATAAATGTGCCTACACTGGCGGTCTCTCGACGACGACGACGACTTCCAAGCGCGTAACGTACCGTAAAAGGCGATTATTTTATCATTCTAGTCATTTTACCGGTAGATTAACGAGTTTTTAACAATATTTTCAATTGCATTATTTAAAGTCAACAATACAAAAGAAACGTAACATTTGAAAAAACATTATGTTTTGTAATCTTTTAAATGGCAATGTGTATTTTTAATAACACATTTTGAAACGAAATATTTTTATGGAAATTGTTAAGTTTAAAAATAAAAATTAGAAGTATTAAAAATTACTTATACAGGAATATTTAAGGTATTGCAGAGTATTATAGTTACTGTAATAGTGGGCCAACATTTCGTGGCGTAGATCTGTGCCACTGTACTAGTAACATCTGTATTTAATTTAATTTATTGATAATTATAATTAAATAAACAAATTATTTGTTTCAACATTTAATTTTCATAAATCATCGAAATATCTGTACACTCTGTGTTATGGAATATGAAAACGTATGTTGTTATTGGAAACATTGTACAACGATAAAAAAAAAAAAAATGATTCCTATATTTTTCTAAAAGTGTTGTTTAGTTGTGACTTATGTAGTTTAAATAATGTAAAGAAAAATATTTTCTAAAACGAATACCATTTACCGAAAAAATGGCTGTATATAGTGATAAATAATCATTCCATTTACATCTAAGACAGTCAAACATGTAAGTCGTGTTTTTTATGTAAAGCGAACGCACATGACGTGCATACATAATGTGATACAAATGTGCACCTACTTACCTATACATTTTAGGACAAGCTTACAGAGTGTCCGTTAGTTTCGTTGATCGATGTGGTGTATAATATTATAATAAGAATATGATTTATGCGTACGAGCAGACGTAATAATAACGTCGATATTTATAGTATCACATCGTTATCCTGACGCGGTGTAAAATATTTTAACGCGAAAACTACGTAGATATACGATTTGTAGGGCTTGTCGTAAAACCCACACAATTTAAATTTTTCAAAATCGCACTTTTTACCGAATAATATTTTTTTATACAAGTGGGTGCAATAACCAGATTATTCCGTTGTATATATTTATAGCAAGTTAACTTATGGTTCTTTATTGTTTTATTGGTAGGTACAAAAATCACCAGATAAGTATAGACTTCTATGATTGTTGACTTTTGCCACAAATAATAGCCGCGTTCTAAAATAATAGGTAAATATAAGTAGTATGCACACATTTCTCAACTTGGTTTATGTCAAACATAGTGTTGTTTTATGTAAAATAATATAATATAATATGTTTCCATGAAAACAAAAAAATTATAAAATCGTGAGAAAAAACCAGTAAGTCAATATAAGGTGTCAAGTTCATTACATTTTGTGTAATGTGCATAAAACGCAGACGAACCAAATATGACTACTATACATTTCCAGTAGTTTTCATAGAATTCAACATTTCGTAATCTTTCCCCCTCCCCCCAAAAAAAAAATTCAACCATAAAAGTATTCCAGTTGTACCAGCTTGAAAAGTTTCAAAACGTGGACTTGTAAGCTCTTTAAAATAACAACAGCTATATGTGATTGGCTAAATGATAATACGTTCAATTTACTTATTTGTAACAGTATTGCATCACACACATATATAACCATTTTGGATTTCGATAAAACATACGTGACGAGGGAGCTATAATAAATAGTTTTACGGCGACACGTGTCGTTTGAATTCGCGGACGTTAATAAAATCATGAACCGTTTTATCCTCTCTTTTACGTAGATTGAAAATTCAACAAGGTTCGAGAGCGGTGAAAAAAACCAAACGAAAACACTGCGTAGGAAGTCGGCGAGCGTACACGTTTCGGTCAATATCACGACCACTGTATTATTATTGTTATTTCGGGAAACCGATAGCTCCGTCCGGAATAATTGTTTATAGAATTCAATGATTTATTATCGTAGCCCTCAGACGTCGAAAACAACAACGAAAAAACACGCGTCCCGACGGTATACGTCGTGCAACAGAGTACTTCGGCCGCGTATTTCGCTTTTTCCAATTTCCTATAAATCTGAAACAAATCGTCCGAGAGTGGTGTTTTATTTTTTTTTCATTAAACGGGTATTTTTTGTATATGTACTATTATTGTTGTGTGTGTACGGTCGACGAAAAGTACGATTTCGGAATAATATACATATTGGGCATGCATTAACGATTTGAACACCGATCTGCGCGTGTAAACGGGAACGACGGGGAAAAAAAATTGACGAGACGCAGCTTGCGTTGTTATACGGATAGGACAATATCCAAAAAGGTAAATTTTCAAAAAACCACTCCGGGGCCGCACGAGCTTTGCGTTTGATCCGCCGACGTGACAGCGTTCAGTTTTCAAACAAATCGCTTATAAGTTTATAAACAACATTGTTTTATTGTTATTCACTTTCGCAACACGACCCCTGTAATCAGTTTAAGATAAAATATATCTTATAACAATATGTTATCTTCGAAAAAAAAAAAAAAAATGATACCAGCGAGCTTTCGTGTTTCGTGTTTGACGGTGCAATTTATTATACGATCTGATCTGTCTTTGTCATATTACGAAGAGTGGTTGCTTTAAGTTTTCGTGGTTTTTATTTTACGAAAACGCGCGCGCAATACAATCATATTATTTGTTATCGTTTTACTAATATCAAATTAACAAATTCAATATCGTGTAATTGCGGGCAAGCGTATAGTATACGTTTCACTTTAGATACAATTTAATAATATCGTTTATATACAGGCAATTCGAGCGTGCGAATCGTCTAAGGGTATTTAATATTTGTTAAAACGCGGATGGCTCGTTTAAATAATACCTCTATGGACATTTTAGATAGCTTATGCGTGTGAGTGTCGTATAAAAATCTAAAAATACAGATCGTCTATTTTTTGGTATAGTTAAATCACATAGTATTAGCGCATTAAACGTTTGCGGTACATTATAGAGATTGTTTGTAATACGATATATGGTTATCATACATCAACAGATGTTATGCGATTTCAATCGAGTTTAATAAATATACACAATTTATAAATTATTGGAGTGGTTATATCATTACAGTATTAATATTGTTTATCGCGAGTGCTGATAGCGCGCTAACGTGCACTAATGTTGTTTATATTTATTTATGTAAAATCGAATTCTCACACAGTTCGCGACTTATCGTCAAGTTTTGTAAGTACTGTGGCTTTAAATCGAACTAAATACGTTTTCCCAAAAATTAGACGTCATTAGTTTCAACAGTTTGAGATCTGCGTTCGAATGATTAGCTGTTGAGTGTTCGAAAAGAGTTCCCTGTTTCGCATTTGGATCTCGAGGTCGTCTACCCGAAAACGTGACCTCTGAAGCGAGATTGCGTGTGTCTTACCCCTTTGCGGCGGCATAACCTTTGTCGCGGGTGTACACTACAGTTATAGGCACCATTGATCCAACTAGAACCCCACCGGTAACTTTTTATTGTAATTTTTTTTATACGAAACACATAATAATACGTACAAAAGAGTCATTATATTATATAATACTTACTATGCGTACGAAGAGCATTCGTTTTTTCTGTCTTTCATGTAACATATTATTATTGTTATTTTTATTTTACATTGTGTATGTTACATAAATATATTTTCGTCTGTAGTAGAAAATGTCTATATAATTGTTTTAATACTCAAGTTTATTATATTTAATAATATATATATATACATATATATTTTGTAGAGGAAGAGCGGGTTCTATTGAATGTTATAAATACGCGCGCGTCATATTATTATATGACAACACATGTAAATTAGATGCTAGGATTTGAGTTTTGGTTTAAAATTTAAAGTACATAAATACGATATTATCCGATATATTATATGGTTATATCGTATAATAATTATTTTAAAACACTATTACATTACGTAGTTGTAGCTTTGTAAGATATAAATATATATATATATATTTTACAAACATAACATATTGTGAATTACGTCTTTGAAGAGCAAAGCTGACTTAATAAATTATTACTGTATGATAGGTAGATGGAAAGTATAATAATATTATGTAGGAACCGGAGTCCAGTATAATATCTAATAATGATATAATGATCTTATGTCGGTGGAAAATAAGAGATCATGATATATTATTCATATTTAATTACTTTTCAGTGGGCGAACATAGTTTTATAAAAGATAAATGTGTACTCTATCAGTGTTCGTGGAAATAACCAAAATGATACATTTTCTAGAACAAATAATGAAAAATGTGTAACATTTACGCATGTTAAATATATTATACAAAACAAAGTCTTTCTTTTGACATAATAAATCAAAATATAATAACACACAGTTATTATGCTTATAGATTGTCATGTTTTAAAAGAGGAAGTCATACACCTATTTGTTATGCTTACACCTGTCAAATCGTGGCAAATTTACATTCTATAAGATTAATACTATGAATCTTGCAAGTTCATAATACAGTTA
Organism: Rhopalosiphum maidis; assembly: GCF_003676215.2. Classification (NCBI taxonomy): domain Eukaryota; kingdom Metazoa; phylum Arthropoda; class Insecta; order Hemiptera; family Aphididae; genus Rhopalosiphum; species Rhopalosiphum maidis. The sequence continues at coordinate 35,473,925 of NC_040880.1, read as the reverse complement.
ATTGACGTATGCGTTTTATAATTTATTATTTATTTTTTTGTCATGAGGCTTAAAGTGTCTGAACTTTAGTTCTGTGTCTTTTGTCATGGAAAATGTTTATATTTAAACTGAATAATATTACGCAGTGATATGATATTATGATGGTTTTAGACATATTTTATAACTCATAATAAATATTAATCGTGGATCTAATTAATTACTCAAGCGATAACTCAGGGATTCTGAAATGAATTTCACTACTTAATCAGTTTTTTTTTCACAGTAAAATTGTATTTATTTCGACATAAATAGTACATCATCTTAATCTTTTGAAATCGATAGATGTAGTGAATACGTTATAATATTAATGAACATATTTTGTTAATTTTAAATTACAGGTGTAAATATTATTTTTACAAATCTTAATCACCAACAAGGTAAGAACAGTCTTTTACACAATGCTTCCTAGTTCTAAACAGATACAAAGGATATAATACATAAACCATCCTCTTGACGGTTTCATGACATTTTACTTAAACAATGAAATTATGATAGCCTGCAGATAAACCGAGTTAATTAATTATAAGTATAGGGGTTTCAACGTCAATTATTTAAAGAAATATTTATATTTGTTTAATACTAGTGGCACTGTCCCTTTAACTCACACGGACTTTTTGTTCTTTGTTTTTCTAGATATTTATCCATTTAAAGTATAATTATGAATTATTTTAAATCAAAAATATATATTTTGAAAACTATTTGGGAATATTCGTAATTTTTAAATAAGTGCTTCGATCTCATTTAAAACTACTAACCCAAAACATATTTAAACGATACAACACGCCATTTCAAGAATAATAATCTGTGTTGTATCTTTCACATAAGAAAAATTAAAAAAGTATAATATACAATATTTACTGAATGTTTTTCATGTAAGTTATCATTATTTTACGTAATTACATATAATTTATCAGGTCGATAGAATACTCTTAAAAAAATACAAAAGCTGATTCGTACATAGTCAACATGAATTTTTTGATTTAGAACGAGAAAAAAAGTCATTTAGGTTTAATTTTTTTATAATTTTTTTATTTTCTTACCGTGAGATCAATTACTGTATTAGTATCCTTACTTTATTCTGTATAGTAGAATAACTTATCTTTATAGTGATACGGGGTTTTACACAATTACATTTTGATCCATTTTTAACAGACAGAAATATGTAAATAAAGTTTATTTATTCTCATTTTGAAAAAAAAAATAGTTTATAAATATAATTGAAAAAGTTTTAAACTAAACAAATAAATTTTGAACAATAGAATCATGTATTATTATTATGATATTATATAGCATAAGAAATTGTGTTTGTTTCAGTCGAATAACCAAATGATAGGAAACTTGGAAGCTAGTTAATAACCAAGAATAAAAAGTAATTATACATTTATGTATACTTAGATAGTGTTTTGTATAATTTTGTTCATAAAAATATCGAGTTGCATATATAAAAAAAAATATTTTCTTATAACATAAATATATGATATCATATAATATATTGAAATACAACAACAACAGCCTTTTATTCCAAATATTTGTTTTGTACAAACTATAATATATTTTAAATAAAATAGCGACCACTACTTTATTTATTGACCCGATTAGAAATATAACTATTCTTAAAATGGAATAATTTATCTGAGCTATGATGTAAATAAATATATCGCAGACCTCTTTATAAGACAAGTATAGATGTTGTGTATTCATTAATTTGATTTTGATTTTTTCTAAATTTAATTTTTAATTTTTAATGTTCTATACGATTTTGTCCATGTGTTTTTTCGCCTTTAAAATATTAGGTAAGGAATTAAGGTACAGTTACTTCTACTTTTCTCATATAAATTAAGCATTTTAGTATTTATTATTTAAATCTCCTTTTTCTCCGGGTTATAATCATTGTCCACAAAAAAATAGTTCTAAACTATGTGTCTTTAATTTTAAGCAAATTATGCTTTGCGATCTGACAAATTTAATTAAAAATTATTACATAATATTTTTAATTAAAAACTCTTGATACCAAATTACATAACTGCATGTACTGATGTTTTTGATGTTGCATATTAGACTTGAGTCGTACCTCGACTGTGGTATTTAACAGTCAAATTGACTTTTGTCGGCGTGGTTTCAGAAGGTACTTCGGTACCTATGTATAATATCGTCGCAAACGCAAATGCAGATATCCACTTTTGAAAATTATACCATAATATATAACGTAGATACATAATATAATATAAATATAAGTGCATGCCATGGGGAAACCGCAAAAACGTCACGCGATCGGTGTCGATCAGATAAATACGAAATTACCCACAAGTCTGAAATAATTATCGTGGTGGAGATTTAGACACAGGCAAGACGGTGCTGGGTAGAAATTGGACGAAGGGTTTTTGGCAGGAGTTCCGGAAGTCAATAATGTGATTTCAAAAATTACGCAATGTTCGTATTTAGCACGGTGCACACGATTTTAACATGGATTCGCATTATTGGACATTTTGCAATAGATTGATATTATTATTATTTTTTTAAACAGTAATTATGTATAAAAAAAAAATTTTAGACGTGTTAGGCATCAAAATGTTTGCATCAACGATTTCGTCATTGAAAAACATAATTTTTTTTTTAATTTATGTATTTTTTTAAGCTTCCTGTTATTGAAGAATGTTTTAAGTTTTCACTATAATTAAGACATTTATTGGTTTTAACCTTTTTTAGTTTTTCATCGAATAAAGGGTGTTTAAATAGATTTTAAACGATGATTGACAAACGGAGTTCTTAAAAGCTTTTTAAATCTTGACCTCAATTCGTATCCTTTCTGTAAATTACTTTTTAGAAGAGAGACATTTGCGAATCATCTTACTGCAAATAAAAAATTATTTTTAAAACTTTTAGTTTTATTTTTCATAAACAATAATTTAGTATTACTTATTACTGGTGTGTAATATATTTTTACTTTTAACTAATTGATCAGATTTAATCTAGAATTGTATTGATAAATTTGTATTATTTTTTAAAATACTGATATAAATATTATAAAATATGCAATAAATGTTTATCGATAGATAACAATATAAGAAAAATTCAATAATTGTTCAGTGAGTATTGAACATAATATAATGGTATACATTTGTACATTTTTAGCTTACTGAATAAACCGAAACGTCGCATATTATTACTACTGTAAATGAATAAATAAAACTTCTAATATACTTATTAGATTTTCGATAAATGATCGGAGAATTTTTTTCAATGTTTTGTATTGGTAAAAGTTTTTTTAATTTGATGCATAGAAGTTTCTTAATTTATTAAAATATAAAGGAAAAATGCATTATCAACGATGTAAATGCTCTTGAAATATAATTTATAATATATGAACGTTGATTCAACTTGCATTTTACAATTGTTTTGCGTAGGACGTTACTAATATTTTACAGTTCAAAATAAAAAGGTATCGTCGAATTTTTTGCTAAAAAAAACCAAAGAACTATTAAATATATGTATAGTGTATATTATAAATTACCAGTGGTTTCGGGTTGTTATTCTCAATTCGCACAAGGCATATAACAAACAGCTATACAGGCCGTCAGTCACAGTATTGGATCGTTAATGTTATTTATAAGTACGAGTAATAAAAACTTAAACCATTTGAGTTGCAATCGAAACGTTACGATTTGACGGTGAACATAAAAAAAGGTGTTAGTGATGTACGTAGTAATGTTTCAACCGTGATTTGCTCGTTGGAATGGAAAACACTATAATATGTGTACCACTGCTAATATTGTACACGAGGACATATGTAAAACACGAGAAATTAGAAAGAGCATTTTCTCATCTATTAAGTCGTCACTTACACTTTTAATAACAGAGTCAGGTTTTGTTAGATTTTTAAAAGAGAAGATAATTTAAGTGTAATTTATTTATATTCAAATATATACATATTATTTATATATACATATACGTAGTTTTTTTTGACAATAAATTACTTGGTATGGATTTACGTTTCCGAAAATAAAAATAAAAATATAATATATATATTCGGATCACGTCCTGTCCCAGGTCTGTATAATAAACAGAAACATTAAATACGAAAAATATCCAGCTGTACGTGTGCAATGATTTTTCAAAAACTTTACTGGCTGTTAATTTGTTTGAAATGCAAGGGGAAACCATTTCCAAGAATTAGGTAGGTACATTATATAATACATTTTATACGTTTATATATAAATATTATCTTATAATTTTTATCATAAATATTATTTTATTTTTAATTTTAATGTAAAATAAAGAAATAACGTTTTTTAATATATTTTTAATTAGAATTTAGAATACATATTTTTTTTTTTTTATGAAAAATGTCTTTGAACTGTGTATTATTGCGAAGAAAATTAATTGAAAACAAATCTAATTTGCCTGTATAGTTAATACAATTTAAAATGTTTCCAAAATTAATATTTTTCAGATCCTATTTCTACTTATGATATTATTGTATCATCCATGCTATTGTAAACACGAAAACGGAAAATTAATTTTTACCATCAAGAGGCCTGATTATATTATTCTTAAGAGATAAAATGTATTGCTACATATATAAATGAAAAACTTAATTAAGTAAAAATAAGTAAAATGTTCTACAGAAAATGTATAAGTAAATGGAAAGAAAATTATTGATGGAGTATGAAAAATTAGAAGATTAGGTTAGGTTAGACTTTAATCTTAAATAGGAAAATCGGATGGAATATAAATATAAAATATCGAAATGTATTTCTAAAGCCTTTCAGATAATCTTAAAGTTCAATAATAAACTATTATTACAAACGAACGTTTGCGATTTAAACATAAAAAAATTAATTAATGTTTCTTTTATTATTGTACATTGTATTAATGGTTCACGATTCAAAAGTGAAACCTATTTCATCGAAAATTATAAATACTTTTAAAGTAGAACTAAAATCCCAAGAATTCAAAAATATGGTTTTTAAGTAAACTTAAAAATTACAAAAATTAGTTTTTGATCGACTTTATTATTGAAGAAAAAATGGAAGCATGTTGCCGAATTACTTTGCTAGTAAATAAAAATGATAATAGTCAAATATATATACTTACACCTATGATTAAGCTGTGTAAATAATATAAATAAAATGGTTTATATTTCTGTTGGAATCACACCATTTTTAAATTTGGAAAACAATATAAACTGTGAAGATGATTTTGTATAAATTCAATATGTATTTTTTTATGGAGGTTTTGATTCAAAAAACAAAAAAACTAAAATAACAATGTTTCTTCCTTACAAATGTCTGGTTTTATAATGTTACGAAACGTTGAGTTTCTATTTCAGAAAGGTTTTTATTAGTTTTGTACAGTCAATATGAACAGTAAATTCTTATTGACAGAACTCTGTGCATTGGCACTTGGAAGGAGTTTATTATAGTGTTGCACCAGTAATTTGATGAAGTTACTGGAAAGGGGGCAAAAACTTGATTTATTTTTTCTGTTGTATACCCCCCTCCCCTTCCCCCATTTATACACCGCCTTACCGGGTGTATAATGGGTTCTAGCACGCATGTCTACGTAAACGATTATAAAATGTATACTATAATACGCGAGTGTAATATTGCAATTAAGCTGAAAAAAACAATGAAAATCAATATAAATGCATAGCTTATATATGTACGTACTGTGTCCGCATTTGTCGATGTGGTTGGTGGCCTCAAATTCGGGTTGACACAGACACTTTTTGTTGCTCCGGTCAATTCTACATATTGACCCGTTGAAATGACAATCGTCGTTGGATTCGCATTTGTCACCAAATTTTCTCTCTGTGACTGAAATAACATGTAAAACAGATCGCCGTTATTATTAAATACTTAACGGTGTAGTGTTAGTGCGCAGCTGTGCATTAATGTCATTTCTAGTTAAACTATTTGACCGACGTAAGAAATCCGTTCGACCGATACGATTTGCATACAATTATTACAACCGTATGTACATTATATTGTTATGTATTGATAACCACGACAATTCAATGAGACGTAAGACTGTTATTGTGATGTTTTGTTATCAAAACAATAAAATACTTTATGACAATAGTTTATATTTCGATTGTTATTTCGTATATAAATCGCGATAAAAACGTAAAAGGTAATCACATTCGTAGGTATATTTGTGTTTTGTACGTTCAGGAAAAGACAAAAAAAATGGTATCACGCTATATTGTAATTATATAAAATACTTAACGTAAATCAACAATATTATGTACGTTGAAAATAGATAGTAATAATACTTATAAGTTATAATGATAAAAATCGGATGAGTTCATGAATTATAGCTATACGATAAGTATGATTGTGTATACTTATAAGCTTTATTTTAGTTACTATATGTACACTAGTAGTATATACGCGTTTGATTTTCGATGTGTTGAATACATTTTATCACATTTTAATTTTTGTTAATATGTAGTTAATACTTTTTGAGTTATTAATGGGCATTTGGAATTTGTATTTATTTTTAGGTTTTTTTCTTTATTTATAACGCAGGGAAAATTTTTTTGAAAGTTTTATCGAAGGTTCCTTAATAAGCTCTTTATTTACCATTATTTTTATAAGTATTTAAATTTAAAATTTCGACGACATTTATTAAATTTTAAAAATGTAAAACTATCTAGCATTTGAAGTATCTAAAATTTAAAAATTTAATAATTTAATAAAAGGTTCAGTATTAGTTATTTATTCTATATTAAAAAAAAATATCCACTAGATACTCAAATTAAATTTTTTAAAAGTTTGAAATTTAACTCGTACATTACGGTGATTTTTTTTTTTGGCACTACCTTTATAGCAGAGCGGTATTTCAAACGGATGGTTGCTTATTTTTTATTTTATTGAAGTTTTGTATGAACAAAAATATATGATGTGTCTATAAAAATAGTTATACTATTTATACATTATAATGACAATGTAGTAAATATAAATCACTTAAGTTATATCTAATAAAATATTGTATAACTGTTCGTATTATTCTCAATATATTAAGTCGACCATCATGTTCTCCATTATATATTTTTTTTTGCGTGTCATCCTTGTGCAGGTTTTGGCACTGTGAGAATATTCTATGACACCGAGTCCTACTCTGTATAAATACGTAGTCTGATTGTTATTGATTAAATATAATGCAATCCACTTGTTTGTTTCTTAAAATAGCTTTTGATAAAACTTCGATAAATGTATTTCACATTACGATACACGATAAAATACTTAAAAAAAAAAAAAAATACATTATCGTGTGTTTTCCAATAACTACTTTGGTCTTTAAATATAATACATAACACAGAATTATATTTAGTATTATATTAAAATGTATAAAGCCTTCAAAATTGTTTATAGGTAATTATTATCAGAGCAAATTACGTCTTACTGAGTTAAGGAAATCAGATTAACTGTAAAAGCCCACTTACATAATCCATGATAGGTTTATTTCACGAACACTGAGATGTCAAAAAGTCAAGAGATTTACTCTAGCCGAAGAATTAAATTTAAGCTATATAGTATTGTTTTTTGTTCAAATTGAGTGCTTTACTTAGAAAAATGTACAAATTATTTTAAAAGGATAAATAATATGATTTTACTATTCCAGTAACGTGAAAAAATGTTTTCATTATTACAACGCAGAATGGTATATTTAATCATTTTTACGGGTTTAAGCTTATGCTTTATGTTTTGTATTTAAATCAACGTAATTTTAGCTTAAACATGGAATTGTTAGTTTTAACATTTTAAATAAATTTATAATAAAAAAATATCAAATATAGACATCGTTATATTTTGAAAATAATCTATTTTAACAAAATTCAAACTTTTAAAGTACTTATACTTAAGTAGGTTACAAACCGATAAAACTACTCGTAAATATATATATATATATATATATTACTAATAATATTTAATATTTTTGATTATGGTAAGAATTACACGGATAAGCTATCAACTTTGAAATCAGAAATATTAATAAACATTGTATGCGGTGATAATAAATAATTATTATACAGATAAATTCTTGAATAGTTGACAATGTTGTTCTGCGCAGTACTGTAACACTTTTGTCTATGCATTGCGCCGTGTTACAAATTTATAATATTATTATATGGATTGTGAAATACTGGTTGTACACATTGATCGAGTGTAACGGACTTGTACTGATTCATACATTGGTTCTAATTGGTTCATACACAAATGATTCATACATTCTATAGGTAGCTTCATTCGATAGCTTTTTAATTTAACAGTTGATTATTATAAGTATCATAAATTAATGAAAGTTGTTAAAAAAAAAATCATGTGTTTTACAAATGTATCAATAAAATTTAAAATTTCATGAACTTTTAATGACGTACTCAACCTTAATTGGATTTTATATTTTGAAGTATCAAAATCAAACCAAAATTTTTATGAATAGTAATTATCAATTTATTTTGAGTATTTTGAACACATGTAACTTATTATAATAATATGTATTTGGTTGTAGCACAAAATCGTTAGGAAAATAATCGATACAATTATTGATATAATATAAATTATTGTTTGGTCGCCGTGGCAACTATAGCTATTAGAATAGAAAATGTTGATCCAGCTCAACATATATAGATGTTAAATTGTTGCTAGTCTTTGATATCACGAGACTGGAAGTTCCTGGAAATAATAAAAGTCGAGGGAAAAGTCTCCATATACCATTATTTCCCAAACTTTTTTTTTACTCAACTCCTGTTACGTTCTTTAAAAATCTTACTCACTCCGCTCCCTCTTTAATTTTTTAATATGACCTTTTTATGGTTTGCACGACAACGTTATTTTAGTTTCAGTGGTTACTAAACATATTTTGTTCACAAAAAATACACGGATTTTAAGTATGCAATGAAAAATTAATTTATTGTATGATATGTGTTATATTATTGTACAAATATTATAAATAAAATCGATATTATATCCTAACGAGACGAATGCGCCTGATGTCTCTCCGAAACTCACTATTTCGTTATCCGATTTCAGCGTTACGCGATAATCCATATGTTTTCAAACCTTAAAATACTTTTCTGCGCTGTATATTTGTTGCATTACAACCACGAACCAAATACATAATATACAATAATATACATACACTCGTATTATGATTCAATATTTTTCTTTGCAGCGGAGAAAATATCAAATATACTTTTTTTTTTATACACATCTGATTTCGGCATAATATCGTCGGATCTCCGTGATACGCCCCGCCGTCTAGTCATCCATAGATATTGTATTTGTCTGTAGGCCGCGTCGTGATGTTATGTTATGACAAAACGAGATCGAAACACGTGGCTTTTACGGGTTCCGCGTCGTCGTAGTATTTCGCCCCTCGGGACTATAACTGCGCGCGCCGACCCTTTGATTGAACGCAAAACACAACCCCGCGGAACGAGAAATAGAAGAACAGAATAAAAAATAGAACGGAAATAAAACATCGAAGGGCCGTTCGTCACTGCTTCAGAAGAGTATAACAAGACGCGGGAAATATGTATGCAAATTAAAACTACTATGGGCACACATATATACATATATATGTATATATATTTATAAAGCTATAAGCACACGTCATCCTTTTGTTCCTTTACGGAATATTAAAAAAACGCCACCACACGCACGCTGCTGCCAACTAGCACTTTTGCGTAGAGCTATTTGTTGTTTTTGTTGTTGTTGTTGTTGTTGTTGTTATGTTATTTTGAACACAAGACGCTCACATTTCTTGCCAATTTCCGTGTTTTTTTTTTATATAAAATGTTGTCTCTTTTTATAATAACGTGATCGATAGTACTGTATTATGCCGGTTGTAAATTATTTGTCATTGTATACCGATCATATTTTGTATAAACGTTCATAACAGTATAATATTACAGTGGAACATGGATTATCCGTGTTCGCGATTAACCGTGCTCACTCTTTCGAAAATTCAAAAATAAGTATGGACTGTAGATGTGTAACATTATTGGATATATTTCTAATTATAATTAAATACAACATTTCAAAATAGTTTTAATATAAAATTGTATGTATGTATGTATGTACGTATTTCTAATTATAATTAAATAAAAAAATTACATCATTATAAAAAGTCTCGATTAACCGTGGTTTTCATTTATCCGTGTGACCCCTCTCCCCGCCATTACCCTGGATAATCGAGGTTCCACTGTATATTAATATTTTTATTAATACATTTATTTAAAATGAATTATTATAAAAACGAGTATCAGATAATAAATATTTAAAACGGAGTAAGTGGTGCCCTTTAAAAACTTGAAAATTATCATAATCTTCAGACAACGTGGGTTCAAAAAAGTATTACACAGCTCCAGATTATTATCCTTTATAAGGCTATCAATAATTTGCTTTCATCGATGTTTTATTTATAATTCCGTTGATTACTTATATTCTTTAATCAGTTCGCTCATTTAACTGTTCGCAAAATTTATAAAATCATTGCTTACTAAATAATATTATTCGTTTTTAATTTATACGTCATATCTACACTAATTTTCTATAGTAATAATGTAATATCATATTTATTTTCATTGTACTCTTTTCACTTCAATATTTGTATTAGTTCTATTAATATTACACTTGATCTCCATTGTGTTTGACGGTTTAATTGTCGAAATATAGCAACGTCGCATTGGAATTTTGATAAATAAAAAAAATATACATACGCACGACGGTTATATTATAATTTACGTTTTGGTGGCATTTCGGCGGGCTAATAATTTTTTGCATGCATTTTTGTTTAATTGATACGGAGCACCACCATGAATATAAAACGTGGAAAATAAATACCTCTCTTCAAATAGGTACCTATATATATATATACTGATGTTTGAAATATATGTGTAAGCATATTGTATAGTAATATAATATTATATCATGCCGGAAAACTTATGATATATATCGTAATGATTATACAAACATTGATTTACAACAACCAGAAAACATTTTCAAGTGTGTATATAGATCACAGTCATTAAAAATATACGTTAATAATAATAATAATAATAATAATAATGATAATTAAATACATTGCGGTTATTACGTTGTTATGGAATATAATTCTCGCCGTCTTTACAACGTACAAGTGTGCGACTGAACGATGCTGTGTTTTAATGTCGTATATTATTTTATTGTACGCATCACGTTGACGGTTCAATGGTATTATAACGAACACGTTTTTAAGTTAACTGTTTTATTTTTTTACACGAGACGTACACGCGGTGTACATATTTTTTCTCGAGGGTATTTACATTTAATTCACTGTACTGCAGGAGGAATTATCCTTAAAAATATATTTATTTTTGTTTAATATTTTGTACACATAAAAGAAATAAAAATACACGATGTTCGCATTTAAATCAGTGTAATATTATAATATAATATATTATACTGCGGCTCGAAAGAGTTCATTTTCGTTTTCTTGTTAGTTGGCACGAATCTTTCAGTATAAATACTGTCTGGCGCCAAGTCCTACTTTAGTAACAGCGTTTCACACTTAAGCGTACGTACAGACAAAAATTATCATTAGGGAAACTGTCGAATCAAATCGTACGATGAGTATATACGAGTTTATATTATACTTTCTGTTATCAATTCGTATAGCCCAGCGTCCTGCTATAACGCAATTAAAATAATAATGTAACATTTAATTCGAGATCGGGTCAGCATGTGATTATAACTGCTGTCGATATTATGAACCAGCTACTACTTAAGCGACAACAATAATATTAGATAACCTTAAACCACGTTGTACCCTAACACACTATTCATCGAATCCAAAAACCGCGCGTTTAAGATAAATACAGGAAAAATCCGTAAACTTTAAGTACATGTAGGGTTAAAACTGAATAATTTTTTAAGGTTATCGTATCCAAAAACCAAACATTTTTTAAATGTAAATAATATTATTTATTATTTATATATTTATCTAAATTTAAAGAAAAATAAATAAAAAAAAATGAACAAAAAGATAAGTACTCATAGTTAATAAATTAGAGTTCTATATTGTTTTATATGTTACAACAACGATTTCATCTTATTTGTAAATATAAGTATTTTTTATAATTTTGAACAGTGTGAACATCAAAATTTACATAATTTACATACTACTTATTAACATAAGTAGTCATAGTTAATAAATTAGAGTTCTATATTGTTTTATATGTTACAACAACGATTTCATCTTATTTGTAAATATAAGTATTTTTTATAATTTTGAACAGTGTGAACATCAAAATTAAAAAAAAAAAAAAATGAATGGTTATATAAAGTTTGTATTTAAACTTAGTTAAAGTTTTTGACGTTCTGAAAACACCTAGTCTAAAGATTACAATGAAGCATTTTTTTTATATAACGAGCCGATAAAGTATGTGGTTTTTGTCTATCAACCTTTTTGGAGTCCAAGTCATGGATGCGACCGTTTTGTTATATTATATACACGACATAAAAATGTTATTATAACTATCGATTTTTCAAAATATTTTGTTTATGGCAAATGTGCACGATGAGGTTACTCATTGCAGTCGTTGTATAAATTTCGAACTTTTATACGTCAAACTGTGTGCATAATATAATACTCGCTCATCATAAATACACCTCGTATGAACATTGCAGTTGAACGTAAAACAAAGTTCACCTACAAAGATTTTAATTTTTACGGAACTTTATTTTGAAGCTATTAATTATGTAACTATTGTCTATATTTTTTTTTTATATAATTATTGCGTTTTAGTTTTATATTATTACCATCAACCTAACACACAAACGCGAGTTGGCCATTATTTTACAACTGTCAGAATAACTGCAAGCACATCAGTCATCTTGTTACACACATCGCATACATACATATTGTTAGAAACTTTGGTTTTTACACTGCAATATTTACATAAACAGTCAACTAAAATCGTTATTTTTCCAATGATTGTTTTTTTTTTAATAGCGTAGTTGTGTTGTATATATATATATATATATATATATATATAAACAAAACGCAAAAACTTGATGAGAAGTATAATAATTTATGTTTTTACCTGACAGTTTTGTTATAAAACTTTGAAAAACTTTTTATACGAATAAATGATAACTAATATGTTGTAAAAAAGAACTTTGGACATACTATTTTGTTTTTTTTTTTTCGATCACAATACTACGGATAACGTTATTCTTATTCATCCGAAATCCTAACACAACAAGAATTAAATGACATGCTATAATCGCTATCAAACGGCATCACTGCAATGGGTCAATTTAGATTCTCTATTGTACTTATTATATAAACATAATCAATCATCCATCGTGTACTGTATGTACTGCAATCATTACAATTGTAATTTGACGATAACGAATCGGAATGAAATTACTGTCCGACACCCGCTTATAGTTAATAAAATGTACATCATTACATCATTTTATTGTCAACTCAATTTATTTTTATGAAATCTAAATACCCTATAATTAGCTTTGAATAATTGGGACTTATAAAGATATCAAATCTATAATTTAAAATTCAATAATTTAACAATTACCTATACATTATTTTAGATTGATAATACTAAACGATTAAGATGATGATGTTAAAATAAATTGAATTTGACTATTCACAAAAAACTAGTTAGTGAATCTAGTCATGTCCAACGATTAAAATCGAATTAACTTTCGATGATTAGTTTTGTTAAACCGTACCTTTTGTTATTGACTATAAATACATTTTGAATTATTATTATTAAAATGCATTCACCCACATGGTTGCGGTATTGAAAATAATAGCACATTTATTAAAAACTATATTGAAGTTGTTATACTTTATAACGGAATAAATGTAACTCTTATAAACTTTAATAATTGACTTGTTTTTGTCACACATTTCTAAAATACAATACAATACTCTAGAATTGTATTAATCGCTTTTTTTTGGCATTGTACCTACCGTTCTAATAACACGCATAAACATTTACACGGGACTCTAAGACGCCACCGTAATAGGTAATATAATCCCTTGGCACGATAGTGAACGCTACAAGAATAATATTATTGGACCATTAACGCATACCCTTGTAGCCGCAGTGACGTCTAAAATGTGCGACAAATAAATTATTAGATTTTTTGAAAAAGTTTTTTAACATCAAAATGGCTCGTTTTATTTACGTCTAAGTTTCATGAAGTATGATCACCATGTTATTTATTTATTTTTTTGCAAATTGTATTATTTATAAGAGATACATAATATTTCATAACAATAATTTTGTGAATTCAGTTGTTTACTTATTCAAAAAGGTAAGCAAGACCTCACTCAAATGCAGTATAGTTCCAATGTGTTATTATGAGTACGCGGACAACTGCGGAGACCTTTGTACATAAAAAATGATCACATGATAAAAGTTTTGTGTAAAGATTCATCCATTATGAATTGTTAAAGTTTCGTTCCTTTAATATTTCTTCATTAAAATGCGCAGTTGTAACTGATTTTAGAACGTGACGAACACCGTGTGGAATTTAGAGTTTTACGCAGTCTGATAATTAACTGCAAAGGTTACAGGAATCGAGGTCCTTCTAGCTGCACGATTATGTGGTTATTTCTACGTTATTGTTTGCTGGGTATATATACAGGATTGTATATTGAGAATTATCTCATCGCAGAGAATGAAATCGAAAACGTATCTTCTGTTATTAAAACGCTTAATTTTTATGGGCTTTTAACGATAGCCGTTTTAAGCGTATTGCAAAATGCTTCTTAGGAACATTTTTAAAATAAAAAATTAAGGATTTATCATATAAACAGTTTAAGTGCCCATATTAATTTTATATTCATAAATTTCAAAATAAATGTCGAATTCCACTCACTAATATAAGATTATTCTTAAATCGTGTAGGACAACTCAGAAATGCCAAGTATATTTTTATATATTATTATTATACGCTTATCGTTATTATTGTATACACAATAATATATATAAATATACATTATGCACCTCACGAGTAATGTCAAACATTTCCAAAATATAATGACTTCTTATTTTATTAAAATTTTGAAGATATTACCATATTGTGCTTATATAGTTACATAACAAGAAATACATTTAATAAAAAAGATTTAAGATATCGGTGTAAAAATAATAATTTCAATTAAATTTAAACATATTCTTTTTTGATATAGAATTAATTTCAATTTCTTGAATTTGATAAAAATACTTAATAAAATGTTGCATTATGGTATGATATAATATTATTTATTTTTTACAGAGATAAATATTGTCAACATTTTTTTTTCAAATTTCTTGCCAACGAGTTCCATATACGAGTTTTTACGAACTATTATTATGTAAACTTTGAATCACTTTATACTTCTTTACTTAATGCACAGCTGGAAATGAGCTTCGGGGTCATATATTTCGTACATAGTAGCTGCTCGTGGTTAGGAGTTGAATTTGTAAAAGAAAAAAAAAACAGACAATTTTATAAAAATTATAATAATCTTAAATAGGTAAAAATTTTTTATGAAAATCTCGACTAGGCACGGTGTTTAAATAATACACGCTATCTAATAAATATATAGGTACCGATGGACTTTAATAGATAAGCCATTATTATTACTCGATATAATGCTTGTTATTTAATATCGATTACATATAATTATTTAAAGAGTTGCAAATTAATACGGTACACAATCGTGAATAATGTGAACATCTAAATAAATAATTACATAGCTCTTTATTTAGTTTAAGAAACGATAAATCAACACTAGTTTACTTATCAGTAGGTATACGTAACATAAATATATTCTTGGTACAATATAATTTAAATAACCGCACGCATTTCTGATTGTTGGGTACTGATTAAGAGTAGTTTGTTTTAAAAACAAAATCACACGATGTTTTTGTGATAAATATATTATGAAAAAGTGAATATTTCAGTTATCGGAGTATCTACAAACGCATTGGAAAATATTTATACTCTCCAAATTGAACTATCTAAGGAATAATGTGCATATAAAGTGAGTGTCTCAACATCATATGTTAATATAAACTTATAATATAACATTATGATTATTGAGAAAATCATATCATTTTTTTTTAATTTCCTTAAAACGAAACGACTAGTGATAATACTCTGAACCTAAATAAACTACCTTATTATGTCAACAATTTAGAAAAAAGTTCACTATGTGTGTTTGAGATAATGGTAATTTAAAAAATATATGCACATATTATTCATTTAACATCGCGTGATACTCCAACACGAACACCATTTTTAATGAAGTCAATGTTCATTTGGCTGTTGATTAATATTATTCTTACATATTAAAAACTACATAACTAGTTTATAAAATAAAACTACCTTCATACATATTGTAAATTATAATACACTATTGCATAGAATACATAAACTTTGAATTTTGTTTTTAAAATTTCGTATTATAATAGTTAAATAATTTTGAGAAAAAAAACGCCTAAAACTAATAAAAATAACAAACTATATTGTCTTTGATCAGTATAAAAACTTTAGAGAAAGTATACTATTTTAAAAATATCTTCTTATTTTGAGTTTTCACAATATATTTATCCAATTATTCCATATTAGTGTTTATATTTATTTATATACTGGATATTATGTAAATTTGAATTTCTCAATTTTCGAGTAATAGAGATAATAATTTTCTACTCTAAAATCAAATTACGTTTTGTCTATGGTTATTGGTTTACGATATAAATTGCAGATAATATGTATATAGTTATAACTAAAACTAAATTAACGTAAATGGTTCGCCAAAATGTCTCTGTGAAACATAATATTTAATACAATATCTATATAGTAGTGCCAATTTGTTTTTAATTTAATAGTACATATTCTTAGATGTTTCATAGTATAATTAAAATATCTGAGAATTATTGAAAAAAAAATTATTTAGAGCATTGCAGTGAATTGAGAAAATTAATGGCATCTATAAAGAAAACGTTTTATTTAAAAAAAAAAAAAAAAAAAAAAAAGAGTCGTTTCTTATACCTCAGTGGGTAGGTGGTGGGAAGTATTTCTTTTATCGCGTTGACCCGAAGCGGAGACACGTATAAGGTATAAACCGATATCTTCGTGACGACAACACGTTTTATCGTTTTTAAAACAATTTAGAAAAAAATTCCGTGCTCACGTCGCAGACTCAACTCGGAAACGTATTAATGTATTATTAAGCAGCGTATGAGTATGATAAAATATTATTTCCATTGGCGGGTGTTTGGTCATACTTTAGGTAAGGAGCTTAAATCGTTTTTAAATAAAAATTACATCGTATTCAACAAACAATGCAGCAAACTAATTTTCAAAGACATGCCTGCCCGACAACGGTCCTCTTGTTTTGTCCTCTATTACCTGTCGAGAGGTAATCATATACATTAAAGTGCATAGTAATCTAACAAATATATTTTGTTTAATAGCAAACAACGAATTAAAAAATCTTAACACATATCAAATATTTTTTATAAAATTATATTTCCTTTAAAATGATAGTTTTTTAAAATAATGAAAAATCGTTTCATTATACGTTATGTACGGCTATGAAACAATAATATTCGCGAAACTTCGTGGAATTGTTGGGAAATATTTATTCGATGGTTTGCGGATTTGTTGAGCTGGGCAAGCCGTGGTTAATCTCACTCCCACAATCTCCGCCAAATGACATATATTATATATATATATATTGTAATCGTACGCCAAAGATAAAAGATCACTGAAAATCTGTGTCTTAATATAAACAGTCGTACCGCGTTTCGAGTAATCCTTCAACTCGTCGCACAAAATAATTTTCACCCGGTCTTAAAGGCCAAACCTTAAGACTACATCGGTTCTGGTCCAAGATTCGCTTACATAAAAATAATGTTTATAGACTCTGGTTGTGATTTCGGTATTCGAATTGAAACGACTATTTCAGTATGGTTTAGGTTCGGATAGGTTCCCGGTTTCGAATATTGTTTTATTTAGGTACCTATGTACACGGACCATTTCATGTGCATTATTCTACTTAAATGTACATTCGTAAAGTTTTGATCAGATGTCAGTATGAAATAATCAATTACATTATTTCATTTTAATTTGAACATTTTAAATAATATAAATGTACAATCATTGATTATAGAATAGTGTATTCTATGATCTACGGTACAATAAACTCGAGCAAATAAATCGAGAAAAATTATTGTGTCAACATAGGTATTAAAATATCAAAACACATAAATATGTGAAATCGAAATTTTTCATTAATATTGGAATCGAAAACAACTGATTTACGTATTTTTCAATTAATAATTTAAAGTATTCAATTCAATTACAATATATATTTTACTAACAACCAATACCAATACCGATTCTTTTGATTTTAACTTCTGTTACACGGTATGTAGTGATGATTCAATATCACGAATTAGTTCTATTCAATTATTACCATTTTCGGACAGTTGCTCCTGTTTTTATCGCGTTATTTTTTAGTGCGCTTTCTCTTGGATTGAATATTAAATTCGCCATCAATAATATATGAATAAACCCATATTGGATTCCTTAGCATACAGTTACTAATGCATGTGACCGTTACGATAGAGTGTGTCTCTGAACCATTCGTGTATAATATATAAACATATCATATAACATTCGTACACCAGTTGATTCGTTTAACGTAAGACACTCAGTATTTCAAAAAAATATTAACATTTACTTCTTTTACATAATTTATTTGGAGTTGTTACAAAACAATATTTTCGTGGAAAATGATATTTTTACTATTATTTTTTATCGTTTATCATTTACTAAAATTTTTCCCTTTTGAAGGCCAATTTCTAATTTCATATTCTGATGCAGCTTATTTATTATGAATGTTTGGTTACAATAGTTATAAGTTTACAACCAATACATTATTACTTGTCTAAAATTTGATTTTTATAGATTGAAATACTTCGAGTAGCATCCTGCTTAAGAATATGAAAATAAAAATGTATATTGTCATTCAAAAGAGTAAAATCTTAATAAATTATAATTATTTAAAATTTATACGGGCGGGGAAATGCCCCTACATTTTTGGGGTACCACTGTACCACTTTATACCGCTCATCTAAACTTTTAATACTCATAACTTTTTTTTTCGTACTACACCGAATGTGTCGTACTGTGCATAGTTGTTGTTCTTATAGTTGTATAGTATTCAATGAATCACTATTTAAAGTGAAGTTATCATAATTATCTAAGTATCGAAACAATATTACGGTTCAACCGTCCGAGGAACGTCGACATGAACGCCGGTTTCCATAGAGTTATATTAAATTGCTTCATTGGAGATTATTCATTTCGATAAGACCGCTAATCATTACATTTTTAATGTAAAATTATGCAAATGTTCGTAAATAATAACAATCAATCAATATTTATGGTTCATAGCAATTATTCAAGAATAATAAATATTTGTCTTTTCACATTTTTTTGTTAAAAAAGTAGACTATAAATATTACATTTTAGATTCCGAACAGAGCGATAAACACATTGATTTCACGATGAAAATGTTTTCGGCAAAAATTAAGTCGACCTACCTTACCTTACTTTTAGTAAGCTAAATTACTAACATGGATATCAAAAAGCATTTTATCATGAAGAATACTTAGTGATATAAACTGTTAGATCGTCTCCGGTCAGAATCGTTTTTTGTTTATCATTGTTCATTGAATTAAAATTTAAGACATTTGATACAGTGACCCATTTGATACTTAATGTACAACAGAGTAGTGTCCACTTGCCCATCTAGCTATATATTTATAGGAAAGTCTTATTTAGATTAATAAACTAATACATTTGATACAAATTATTTATTTTATTAATTAGAAATAAATTAAAATAAATTATTAGTTAAAATATATTTATATTAAGTATCCAATTTTCACAACTTTTTTCTAAAAATATAAAAATTGCATAATATAATTTTTATATTTAATAAAATGAATTAATTTTTTATAAAAATATTTGAGATGTTACAGGATTTTTTGAAACTTCTTTTTAGTGAATCCGAAATCAAAAAATATGTTTCTATATAATTTATAAATACATTATAATATTTGAATTTTACATAACTAAAAATTGAATTTGTGTTTAAAATGTATCCAAATTTTTTGCGTATTTCTTTTTTTAGGGAACAATAGAAATAGCGAAAAATCGTTTAAAAAAGGATCTTTGAGTATTCGAAAATCAATTGATTTAAAAAATTTGATTGTTGTTTTAATATTTTCAATTGAAGACTGGTGTTTGTAAATAAAAAAAATATTGATATAATACATTTATTTTTATTGTAATGTATTTCGGATCAATATTAGTTTACTTTTCTTATTGTTCAATTCACGACACAAAATATACCTAAATTGCCAATACAGGTCGATACCGTATGAATATGATTGTATATTGTTCGTAATGAATAAGAAAAATATATTTATTTGTAATAGTTGAAGAATTTCTAAGAAATTTTTTTATTGGCTATCTATCGTGCATCGTGATGATCAAAGTAAAAGTCGTCAAATTTTTGGATTTCATGTATTAATTCTAAAAAAAAAAAAAATGAGTAAATGTTATATTTAAAGTATAGTAATGCTTTTAAAGTGTTTTTTTTCTATTAATAACATAATGAAAGGTATTAAATAAAATACAATTTAGATAGTTTAACTGCTTTCATTATTAATAATAATTTCCGTTAAAGTTACAATGTTTAATACTAAAATATACCCAATCATACTACGCCATAACTATAATATTTAAAATATTAAAACATGTAATGGGTATCAAATATTACATTATATGAATGTTATAGATTTCAAATGTTATTTCGTATTTTTTGTTTCATATAACGTAAAATATTTTAAAAACTCGGCTTTAGTGATCTGACATTCATTTACAAAATTAATTAAATTTAATCCCGTAAGACATCACTTTTATATCACTTCATAATCTTAAAACAACGTAACGATGATGTATATTATGCATATTGATGTTAATTGTCCATTGTATTTTATTATTTCATTCAAAGATAAATATAATAACTAACGATTGTAAGAAATAATATCTTAAATTACTTAATAATATGAGTTAGTAGGTACATCATCATGTGGTTAGTGAATGAAAGTAATATTATTTAAGTTTAGCAATTTATTATTTTTGTTTTATAACACGTGCCACTTCGAAAATTGATTCTTGCCGATGAAAGTTCATTGCGATGAACATAAGTTTTAAAATTTTAAACACGCAAACTTTTTTTATTTCATCTTATTGTTATTTATTTTGAAAATAGGTACGAGTATTATCATCTGACGAAGAGTACTCTTGGGAATTTAAGTACTTAGTACTTATAAATATAGCTTAGTAATTTTTATATTGAGTTGTATAGTTTTTGTTGTTAATTTAAGTTATTTTATTGTATAATATTGTATTAATATAGAAGGTAGTTGATCACTCTATTGCTGATGTCTTCTATAAAAAGTTTGACCATTTAAAACATTTGAATTTGGTACTTTTTCTGTTTTATTCTTCAATCTTGATTTATTTTGTATTAGTTCAATATTTTGTATCCAAAACATCGTATTCAATTATATAATCGATTTCACTTCAATTTAAATAGGTCAAGGTTATGCTTGAGAATATAACTACAAATTTAAAAATAGACATTATTTCAAAAAACCGTTGTTAAAGTTTCAGTTTTATTGTATTTTTAGTATTTTAGCTATATTAGTTTTATAGTTGATTATGTTTTCAGAGCTGTATCCGTGGTTATATATTTGTGTATTTATTCTAAAAATGTCATAAAATAACCTATTTTTGGTTAGAATGTTAATTCAAATAATACTAAAAACAAAATTAAGAATTTCTCGAAATCTCCAATCTAATTTTGAGTAAAAATACCTTTTAAGGGTTTCCAATTTTTTTTTACAAAGACGATATGGGTTATTAAATGTTGTTTTTCAAAGGGTAATATGATTTTATATTTGAAATATCCAACTTTCCATGTTATTTTATTTGAATTTTTTTTATTATTGATGTAATCTATAAAGTGAAGTTTTGAATAATATTAAAATACTTTATAATTTTCCAAACAATATTTTTCTCTGACAGTTTTATTTATTTTGCCTTTAAAGAGTATTAATATATATAATAATACAATAACCAATTGAAATATAACGCTTATTAGATTATTATTTTCTGATTTACCACAAAACTATATTCATTTAATAGAGAGTTATTTTAACATTTTATTCGACCGTTTTTATAGTTCGACGAGCATTCAAGTCTATTAAAAATGATTTCAAATTTCAAATAAAGTTAAATGGTCAAACATAGTTTTAAAGAAATATTATTTTGTAATGATGCCGTATAGTATACCATGAAAAAAAATCATTCAAAGTTTCACTTTCAGTTATACATGTGATAATTTTTATAAAAATCGAAAACATAATTAATACCATACATAAAAAATAAGTTTAGTTGAAATAAAAACAAATTTAATCATATTTTGTTAAAGAAAAATGTTCAGATTCCGTAGTTTACATTAAAACACATAAAATACTTTTTAATTAGATGCTACAATTCGCATATTTTATGTATTAATTAATTTTACGTTGTTTTGGTATTATTTTTAGTAAATTTGCATAAAACTAGTATGCTATATTCATATTATTCAAAATAATATGCTTATTTAAAAAAAAAAAAAAAAAAAAAAAAACGTTAATAATATTTAGTTGGAAATGGCTTGTGGTTTTGGCCTGCTACAAAGTATAATAATTATTAATTATTATAACACTGTTCTTGCTTCGTAAAGTTCAACAGTTATTTTCATAATTTTCATTCACCATGACCACTGTTGTACAAATAATTCGTCATTTAAAAATTCTTTCGTTAATAGTTTGCGTATACTATTTTATGTACATTCATAATATTATTAATTATTATACTATTGTATATATGTTTTAGATTCTTAAATGTTACACTGAATGTTTTATCAAAATTATTTTACTTTTCTATACCAGCTTTACAAATACAATTATTTTTATAATACAATATCATTAAAATATTTGTAATGAATACAATTTAATTAGATTGTATGTTTATGATTGGAGGTTATTTTTTTTTTTTTTATTTAATACTCGAGTATATTTTAAATGATTTGAATATTATGAACTCATTAATATGTTTATGATGTTAAGATAAAATTGATACGTATGTCCTTGTATTTAAAGATCAGAGTTTAGAGAAAAGTAGCCCACTGAAAATAATCGACAACGTTGTTCTATATGTTTATTATAGGTCCTTTTATACATATAGTTCTGTAATTGATAACATTGTGGTTTCACATAATATAGCTATTATGTACCTACATACGTTTTAAGGAATAAGTCTACTTGAAAATCATTTGTGGTCAAATGTTTGGATATCCTTGATGTATGATTAACAAAAAAAAATATTAACATATTTAGATTTGTATATAATTTGAAGTTTTACATACCATAAAATAATAATTAACAAAGTTACATTTTTATGGAAAGATCATTGTGTTTAATTATCAAGTTATTCAGTTAATGTATGTAACTCGTTTGATATATTACATTTTTGATGTAATATAATGTGATTACTAGTCATGTTTATTGTTTTATTTGTAAATTTTACTTTTACACACTCGACGGGGAAAAAATCAATACAATAAAGTCGGTTATAATAAAATCGATCACTAAACAATAATAATCAATAATCAATAAAATAAATAATTGAATAGCAGTGTTATAATATTATACAAACTATTAAAACATTTTGCCAACGGACTGTTACAGTTTCCATACTGAAATGTAAGTATATTATTGTAATATTATTAAAACAAAAAAAGTTTTTATTGATATATCGTTCACTTAATATAGGTATAATATATAATTATGTTTAACAAAAAATAATACATCGTACGAATTAACAGCGAAGAAAGTAATAGCATTTGCAGTGTCTGTTATTTTAGAAATGTTTTTTAACGTTGATTGTTTTACGCGCACTGTTTTTCCATAAACAAGAAACATCTATTATTTTTAAATTAGAATTTTTTTCTTTTTACCAGTATATTTGAGTATAGTATATTATATCTCGCGGTTTAATAAAATTGTATATTTTGAAATTTTTAATGACGATGTGTAAAGTAGCTCTTAGTCTGAAAAATATTTCACCGTTATGTCGTTTGAGTACGTATTGAAATAATTAAGCCACTATAATAATTCAAACATTTATCTTTTGATCTAAACACGCCCCCAGTAGGAATGTAATATTTAATTTAAAAACAAAACATACACGTTTGTTGAAAACCTAAAATCACACTCATCCATATGGCTCGAATAATTTTTAATTTCCTATCCAAATCAATGGTCAGTGAAATGAAATCATGACAATTTGAATAACAGTGGTTTGACATTAACGACAGGAGACCTAAAATGAAAGCGGTATTAAATATGCATTTGGTTATTTTCGCGTTAGAGTGTACGCCTGCATTGTTATTATCAAATATTTATATCTATGCGATATAGTGTTGCGTACCTTAAAGTTAACTGCAAATATAAATTAATAAAACAGTAAGATACTATTGTACGAACCTAGTTAAATCCGAAACGTTTCGTCGGTAAGATAATGTTAATACCGCTGTAGTGAGGGGCCTATAATAATCATTATAATATTGTAGTAGTGGCGTATAATTAATACGACGGGTAGTGCGTGTAGTGCATGTAATATTATCATCAATAGCTGTACAGATAATATATTAGTGATGTAGTCGGAATTTCAGTTAGGTTAGGTTCGGTGTACAGATAATATATCGATAGAATCGAAAAGGAAAAAAAAAACGAATTTATTAAGTTCGCGTGCTTTTTATCAGTAAACTCTGGAATTATTTGGCATGCATTCCAATTTTTTATTCTACATTAATGATTGGTTGCGGGGGGAGGTGAAGATCAATGGTCGGTCTGGCGACATATAACCAGCGCATGCGAGTTGTTTTATACCACAACGTAGTGGCAACTTTTATGGCCAAGTCATTTGACTGGTCTCGTAATAAATACCAATACTCATGTATGCGAGTATGCTGTATACATGCATATTGCATATATACTGTCTGTCTGTATGTATGTATGTATGTGTGTATATAGAGACAGATAGTTGTATAGTTGTGGTAGTGGTGTGGCGACAATTTTAGGAATGGCACCATCTCTATAAGCAGATATTAGACAAGATATAATATATAATATTGTGTGTGTTGTGTACAATGTATAATGTGCATACCACAGAATACAGGGTGATTTACCAAGTGTGCTGACCCTCATTCTTCCTGTATATTATATATAGTGCCGTATGAACGCGACGATTATGATTCGAGAAATGTGGTTTCCGTAATATTATAATTTTGCGTACGTCTTCTATTTCAGCGTTCGGGTCTACCGGAAAAACGTCCCGAAGCGCGATTGATTCGTCGGGCGTTGAGAGAGAAATAAAATTATGTGAAAATAACACACGTTTCGACGATGATGTCGGCCTCCAGGTATATAAAAACACGACCGCGACAAAGTTTAAAATCGATTCGTGCTCCTCCTCTCAATCCACAAACAAAATAACGGCGAAAACCCTACTACATTCATACTAAATCGATCGAATTAGATCTATTGTTTTATAGTTATGTAATAAAATATTTTATTTTATTTTTATAATATGCGTGAGGAATTATTTTAATTACACGTTGTCGTCTATTCAATTGATTTCTTTACTAAAATATAATCCCGTTGGTGCATATAATTCAATATATTTTGTGCCACATTATATTGGTATGTATTTCTAATTTAGTATTATAATATCTACGCAGTGTTCAAAATTTATAATATAATAGTGCTGATAAAATTTAGTAAAAAAAAAAAAATAATTAAAACAAAAAAAAATATTGTGATGATAAAAAAAAAACATTGTACATTATACCTACTGTGAATTATTTATTAACAAAGGGATTTTTTTGGTGTTGTAATTTTAACTCTGAATAATGTACTGATGATATAACTTACATTTTTAAGAAACATTATTCATGTTGAATAAATAGTAAAAAATATCTTTTAAATCCTGAATTGAAAATTATTTCTTTTATGCTCATGTTCGCATGTAATGAAAATATTTAAAATGTCTTACAAGGTTGGGTATGTTTAATCAATCGATACGATAAAAACGTAGACTTAATAATGAAGTATAAACATTGCAGTACCTAAAGAAATGTCAAATAATTCATGACAGCTAATGTAGGTATCGAGTAAAAAAAAAAAATTGAGTGCTTCATAGCTCATATTTTATTTTTACATTTTGCTTTGTTTCAGTTTGTCACCGGAAGTAAATCGGGACAAGGTCGACATTTATGAGTGTCCGATACACAGTAAAAGGTTCCGGAGGGCCGAAAATAATAACGATAAAGTTTCTCAGAGAATTCAATGGTCAAAAATAGCGTTTTTTTATCGGCTCAATTGGCCATAAGCTATATACGAAAATATTATAACAACGTATTGTATGATGTGGGTGCGTCCACTACTATCGGAACAACATAATATAGCTGTTAAGCTTTTTTGTTTTGCACACAATTCTTTCAGCTCCCTCGGACTACAATCGTTATTTTTTCTGGAACTTAACGCTCAAATAATTCGCACTGCGACGTAGTGACCCTCTCATATCGGAAGACCTTAGGACATAGACATGGACTTCTGTGTTTTATGATATTGGGCACGTATTATTTAATATTTAGTCGGCAAGTATAATAATTTTATTGTCGCAACCACAATATTTCTGTTATTCAGTGCTCGAAATGGAAAATTTTACGAACCGGAACGCTCATAAAATTAATATGTCATATTTTATAGATATTTCTACAATACAGTACATGGTTTTTTATTTAATTTGATACTGTCAGCTTTTACAGTCAAGATTATTAGAAATATATAGACAAATATAGTCGATAGATATACTTTTCAGAAGAAGTTATGGATAGTGACTGCGGTAATGGCTCACGGGCTTAGTTTTGTGTAAATATTTGCATTTCGAAAAATTGTATTTTCTTTAAAAATACATAATTATTAATAAATTTTAATCTTCTTGATTTTGATAATGTAGAAAACGTAATAAACCTTACATCTTTATTTTTTTATTTTTTTAATCGTCTATAATCGCGACCCAGAACCTTTAAATTCTAGTTCAATCGACCGGAACTGACGCAAAAACTAATATTACGAACCGGAACCGCCGTTCCAGTTCATTCGAGCACCACTGTTATTATTATCGTTCGCCGACAATAGAATTTTCTGTACTCTGAAAAAACTACTCGCAACAAATGCGTTTCGCGTTACAATTTTAATATTTCAACGAGTGTGATAATAAGCGGTGCTTTAATTTTGTATTATAACAACGTGTTTCTTCTATAATATAATACACTTCTTTAAGAATATTTTTTTTTTCATTATAACAATCAAACAATTGTTTTTACTTCGTGTGGTGTAAGTACTCTTTTAGTACAAAACAAATAATTGTTTTGGTCTACTATCCACAGAAAATCATTACGTTTTCAGAATTTGTTTTCAACGGACGCATAGTAATAATTGTAACGGATAAATATTCATTTTTTTTTTATTATTATTATCAAAGAGTAAAAAGTTGAACAAGATGTTGTGACAATCTCTTTAGTCTCGTTTTACTGTCCTCCGTATACTACGGTATTAATTAGAATTGTTTGATTTAAACATTTCAAAGTTGTGATAATATACTCGTATCATTGATTTTTTTATTTGAAATACGCGTTTGAGCAGAATTCGTTTAGAACGTCATAAACCGCATTTTTAATTATTTACATTTTAATGTTATATTCTACTTCGCACTGTTGAGAAATGTATACTGAAAAAAATCGGATTGTTACATTATCGAAGTAAAATAATTACAAGCTCAAATTTTTGATTGGAAATTAACATTTTTGACCATAGAAAATGAAAAATAATTCTATTATCAGTAGCATAAGTAAACATCGATATAGCTTGATGCTTACCGAATGATTAGTTTAGAATTTAAACGTAGTTGATTACTATATATGTAGTTTCGTGGGATTTGCATCTTGTAATTCCTCTGAAATCACAGTTATAGGCCCTTGTTCGTACCATATTAAGATATGGTTTGGTTCACTCTTCTCTGAGATCCTCCAAATGCTAATACTAGGAATTTTTTGGGTCTATTATATTTTCAAATAATATCTTCATCCTCATTATAATACACTTGTCCACATTTCTCTTTTAATTTCGATACCATCACCAAATTCAAACACATGATGTATAATTTTTCCTTTAACCAATAAATGTTTTCAATAGCTAACTTCTGTGTAACAACTTGTAATACACGTTATCGTATTTCATTCTTAGTCTTATTTTCTATTACAAATAACGATTCGAGCAAAGTGGCTCCAACGATTCATTAAATGCGGCGATGGCCGCACGAAGACCGATATTATATCTATTCTAAATAGCTTAGTTCTCGATGAACAATATAATAATTTAGTAGTTCAGAATAATAAATTAATTTGTAATAATTCTACTTTTGGTGTTTTGGGACTTTCTCGTACCACAGTACATTAAAACGAAATATTTGATGAAATGTCAACGGAAAAACAAAAGCCTATATAGCGAATGAAATATTATGCATAAAATCATGAGCGTGACGTCGTGACGTGTTTTGCATCGAGTAAAATAATGAATTCTGGCAGCTGTATTTTTAATTAATTATTATATTTATGTCTCAAAAAGTAAATTTTATTAGTTTTCAAGGTAGGTAATCGAAATTCTCTATAATAATAACAATAATAATAATAATAATAATGATAATATTAATAAAAATTTATGATAATAACGCACTATGCAGTTAGGTTAAATCAATTTGTTCTATTGATAACACAATGTACTCACTTTAGTTTTAATAATGATATTTTATCGTTGTTTACGAATACAATAATACAACCACCAGTAAATACATGTTTTCTTTTGTAACGAGTTCTTCGTTACCTATTATATCGTATAAGCATAGTTTATCGGCCGATCCGCATGATTCGCGTTCCGAAGGGTATATTTAAGTTTGATGTCTCCTACGCACGCCACCATAAAAATCGTGACGTGTGTATAATTGCACACAGGTGACCTCATTTTTATGCGCGGGGAGAATCAATAACGCATTCCGTTTTAGTCACAGTGCATATTATTATAATATATATATATATGTAAATTATATATTATCCACAGGCCCACTGCGTATATTATTATTATTATTATTATTATCAACATACGATTTTAATTTTTGGACGGCGCTTAAATAATATATTCAATTTTTAAAATTTAATTTTATTCCTCTGAACGCTGTCGCGTCGAAATGACGACACATACGGTGTTGTTTGATTTCAACAGCGTGTATTGTATAAATGGTTCGCTAAATTCGAAATTTCGCTTGATCATTAAAATTCAAAAGATATATAAGTATTCGAGAAATTGCAAAATACTATTTTTGTTTTTATTTTCTTCGTTTATTTATCAGGAAATCCGATTGGTTGTGGTGGTCCGCCGTTTGACGGTGGTTTTTTCCCTGACTAAGGGGTGTACGCTATAAATCAAAAGAGACTTCGCGTACTCTGAGTCCGCTATTATTGCTTTTGTATCTGTTCGGGAAACAGAAATCGCAGTGAAGGGTTATCGTAAACAACTATAGATTCGTTCGATGATTTATAGGTGTGAACGTGTGGGTTCTCTTCTGCCAGATTTTGTTTTCTAATCGGTCGCATGCCCATATATTCGGATATGATGTATGATGCTCGGTGTTTATAAGATATCTATCTATCTAACGGATTATATATTATTATAATAACGGTAGATCCCAATACGGCGTTGTCCGCGACGAATTAAAAGTTCGCGGATTCGTCCCTTATTAAACTCTATTAAATAGAAACTACACATATTTTTAACACTGTCATTTGGGTGTGGTTTTTACCAAATATAAAAAAAAAACAGGTCTCCAATTACATACGGTTATAATAACCTGTTTTGTTTTCTGAAACCAACGGCAACCACGTACAAACAACTAACAAGAAAATACTCGTTATTTGTGAGTCAACAAAATCTTTCTTGGAAATCTGTGTCGTACGTTATCTACGAAGGTACCAAATATCAGAACTACGAGGGTGATACATATGGTTGACTTTTGAGTCACTTACACACACACACACACAATCATAAAAATTGCTATTTATTAATGTGTAGATTATTATTTTAGTGTCCTTATTTTTGATACTTAGTTATACGATATATTATGATATTTTTTTATTAAACCGCGGTAACCTGCGGCGAACCATATGATACGAGATGAACACGTCATCGAAATATACAACAATTATTTTAATTTTTGATCACACGATCAATGTTATCATCACCGTCGTTGACGTTTGTATGTGTCAAGTAATCCCACGGGTCGTAGTATGCCGAAACATATATTACAATATATCATACACACAATGCGTGTGTAATAATAAATTGTACGCGTATTCGTGAGTAGGAGGCTATAGGGCGAGGCGAAAGGGGTGGTAGTGCTTTCGGCAGAGTTTCACACATCAAGCACATACATGTTTATTGTATATATATATTTATATTTATACTATACAGTATGGAGTTTCAATATTGTACGTCGCGGACGGGAAGGTTTCTATAGGTTTAATAATAGTTATCGCAGAAAGCGTGTCCGGAACAACAATAACTGATATTGGCATCGTTAATATTATCCGTCAGGTTTCGGTTTTTCGATAAATTAAAACGGTCGTTTCCGTACTCGGAAGACGCGCGACGGGTTTATATTAGTACTTGCTATAGTTACTACGCGCCGTACCATAGTTATATTGCCGCGTTATAATTGAAACAATAGTTGTAATAATAACATAATATTAATATGCGCACCGTCTCCGTGCGATAGCGTTTAATCTACCTACCTAATCATTAATGACGATCAATAACGGCGACCATCATTTACAATGTTATATCTAAGGCGCAGATATCTTCGTGATAAACTCGCGAGAGTGTGCGATAATAACGAACCGCCGGTTCAATAATAATAAAAGGCCATCGTATTACATTTATCTGCGTGAAATACGGTCGAGTTTGAGTGAGAACTTAAAGCAACGCGTTTAAAAACATATTGTCGACGTATCGAAAGCCTTTAACGCAGTCAGCTCGCAACAATAATATTACGACATAATACGCATTGTCAGTAATTATACACGACGAGTACTTTAGATAAACACAGTGATTTACGCCGTGTGTATATGTATTGTGTCATCAAATACGGTGAATGGCGGCAAACATATTGTTTGTATAAGTTTATCGATACGGTCACAGTGCAACATGTCCGTAAGGTAAACAAACCGTTTCAATAGCGGTCCTGCTTTTGATTAATCAGTCATCGACACGAGTAAATACAATACTGTAAGACGTGACAATAAAATAAATAATCATATTATTATAACGTGTCTCGTCCAAACTCGTGTTGTGCACAATAATACATTAATAACTTACACCCAAGTCTAATCTGTGCAATAATAGAACAATATCGGTTCGAATTCGTATAATGTAATATTAATATTGCAATTCATTATGGTACCAAGCCTAACAGACCGTCACGCGTTGTTTGTTTTATTATCATTAATATTTTTACGAGGTAATGATTTTAAATTATAATCAGAGTTGGGCATCTTTAGAATAAAATTTTGTTTAGATGATTATTTAGATGATATTTAATTCGAATAATAAAATATTCGAATGATTATTTTACAATCATTTAAAAATAATATTATTCGAATGAAAAATTTTTCGAATAATTTTTAATTATGATTATTAGAATAAAAAATTATTCGACTAATTTTCAAACAAATTTATTCAAATCATTTTCAGCAATTTTATCAAAGTTGGTACTTTGGTAATTAAAACATTTATGTAATAAAAAACAATCGTTAGCATTGTATTTTAAGTTCAAGAATTATTTAAATACATTTTTATTCGAATAATTTAAAAAAAATAAAAAAATATTAATATTTTTTAAAAATATTTTGCCCAACTCTGATTATAATAATGCTAACATAAATGAAATAGATTTAATGCCGGCGCCTTGTATATGCAATATTGATACAGGCGTGCGTTGCAGAGTATTGACCACATAATTTTTCATTATTAATAAACAAAAACAAATGTATGTTGAACTTATATATAATTTATTGATAAAATATTATAGTGCGATTCAGACGAAAAATATAATAACTATATAATCCAATTATTTGTAATATTAAGCTTATGTTGATATTTTTTAATAAATATTGTTGTCTGTAAGTATGTATTCTACCTAATTACCGAGCTGTAATAATTAATACTGAAAGCTAATAGAATAAATAAATAAATATTAATAGTAAATAAAATAATACGTTCCCCCATAATACATGTTGTATTTCCTTTCTTTATTTAATGTTCGAAATCTAGAAATGGTAGAACGGAAGTGGCAAATATTAAATGCCAATTACTCGCAGTATAAGGTTAATTATAAATAGAAAATAACCACAGCAAAAAAAAAAAAAGGGAATAAATATATAGGTTGACCTCGTTGTTTTTTTTTTTAAATGTCCGTTGTTATTAAAGTATGAATATTAGTTTCGAATTTTAAATATCAATGCATTTTTTTAAATTTAAAATGGCGTTTTATACGGTCAGTAGTTTAATTTATATACTTATTTGTGTGCTCATAATAATAAATAAGTTTAGTTATGATGTTTTTATTTGATATTTAAAATAAACATTATTTAATTCAATTATTATTCGATTAGACTCATTTTTTTTAAAGTAATGTATTAATAATAATACTTTAAGTTTTCATACTATTATTAATATTATATTGATTTTATAATTATTTAAAACAAAAATATAAATGCAAACATATTTTGGTATAATCAAAAAATATCGTAAATACACATTCGTGTTATTTTTTTTAAGTATGAGGTTTAAATATTTTGAAGTTATTACTTAAACGTATGTCCATAACTATTTCACCCCGAATGATTTAGTTACAATTCAAAAAGTATTAACCCTAGAAATTTGGGAAATGCAGTTATGACTAAAATTATAGTTTTCATAAGTATACAAAAACAATTTCAATATGATTATACTTTTAAGAAGAACAACTTTCATAGATTTTTTTTTTTTAATTTTAAATTTAAAATGTTAAATACAATTAGTTTTTTTGTGAATTACTTATTATAACCATAATAAAATAACTCGTTTTAATTTCATTTAATCGCTCCAATTTATTTTCTAAATTGAATCTGTAAATAAAGGACAGTCAAAATACTACATGTCTTATGTATTTGTCAAATTTAGGACTGATAAAACTGTTGTTAGAAATCATACATTTTTTATTTGAAAACGTAGTGTTACAATACTTTGGTAAAAAAAAAATTCGGGTATACTATACTGGTAAAAATTGATTGGGATGTGTAGAGTAATTTAAACGGTTCACTCTAGATATATCGTATCAGTAAAATACTATTATCTTATTTTCTGTACCTTTGTCTTGTGGTAGCGCGAGGACCGATGAGGCGAGAAACGAACCGGCCACCAACAGGAGCAGAACGTGGCGGGCGGCTAGCATAGCACACCCAGCTACAGCTAATCACGCGCACGATGCTCTCGTCCACCCTGCGTCACATCCCAACGCGCACGCTGATCGAACCTGTATACAAAAAAAAAAAAAAAAACAAAAAAAATCAAATTTAAAATCGTCCGTTTTAATATAATTATATTATTATAATACCACAGACAGATGTGTCTATATCATTATGTAAACCGTATTTTAACAACAGGTACCTAGATTATTGGTGCATATATGGGTACGCAGTAGTGGGCAACAGTCGAATAAACGATAACCCGATAAAATCGAACCGTAAGCGTAACGTACCTCTATGACAGACACAAAATCATAACTTATTCCCCTCAAAATTCACCGTCGATTTCGGAAAATAATAATGCGATTATTTTTGACATGGTCGGAATTTATTGTACGTCGGTTCGGACGATAAATCAAAAACACCCCGTAACTCACGAGTCAATTGAAATAATAATGGTAATATACTGTAATAAGGATTAACAGAATGAACTGTAATATTAAGTATATAAACTTTTAATACGAATTCTGGTCCTGTCAATATTGATGTGTGTATCGGAGATTGTGTAATACTATAATATTACAATAATAAAACCGTTACTATATTGTGTGTGTGTGTAAATAATACACCGTACGCGTAAATTGATGAAACAGCGAGTGAATGTGTCTGGTCTGTTCTTGAATCTTTAATACAAAAGCTATGTCATACCATTTTAATAAATATATTAAACTTTGAATCGAATTTTCGCTTTAGTTTCTGGTATAGAATTTAATATCAAACAAACACGGTAATACGAGATTTCATAAATTAAAAATTATTTATGATTACAATGGTTATCTTTGATGATAAATTGGTTATACCTCCGAAATGTAATTTATTTGTTTGATATCTGGTTGCTGTCGTTATAACTTTATGTGAAATATAAACATTTTAAATCCAATTATTCTGTGGTTAAATTGTACTAGCAGACTATGAAGTTTTAAGCATAATATGTATACAAGGATCGATCGTATTGTTTTAATCAAAAGTATATGCGATTATTGTATAATATATATTATATATTTTAGTAAAAATTATGTCATATTTTCATCTATTTAAGCGATTGATCAAGCGTTCAATAAAACGAAAGATAGGTACCATGCCAAAAATAGGAATTGAAAACATCTTTTCCCAACCAAAATTATAATAATTAGATTCTGAATAATATAGTATTATAATTTTAAGTAAAAAAAAAAAATAAATTCGTACGTACAAATCATATATTTTATAATATATATTATAATAAATAGATATAATCCAATTTTTAAATTTACTTAGATGTATGTTGTATTTATGTACAGCCAAAATTGAATCGGTTGGTAAACGGTTTGTCCTTGTTACATGAACATGTACGAATATATTCGTTAGCACAGGTTTAAGACAAATTGTATTTAATAACTACCTGAATTATATTATATTAGACTTTACAGTATTCCCTTACAAGATAATCTTGGTTTATTGTTAACCTTTAATATGTATGAAATTATATTACTTTTAATTTCGTAATGCTACACACAGGCATTGTTGCATGGTTCATTATATAATAACATTAATTTCAAAACATTCGATAACATAAGACCAAAAAAAAATACTGCTAAACTCAAATAATAACCCACAGTAGTACAGTATTTCATGATTTTATATAATAAATAATAAGAATAATATCACGTGTATAAAAAATAAACTACGGTGTATAGAGTGTATAGAGAGTTATATGGATTTTAAAATTATTAGAATTCGAAAATAAAAATGCATTTTTGTATAATAAATGTGTGTATGTATAAATGTATAATATATTATGTCTTACTATATTAATTTTTTCCGTACATAATATATACGTAATCGTTATAGATATTGAATTGTGTACATTTGAAAATATAATACTTCCAAGAAGGACCTAGGCACAGAATTTATCAATGTAATATGTTTTAAAGGAAATTAATACAACTCATAAAAATACATAATTTATTACTCAATATCCCCTTATTTCAAGAATTAGTTTCTAATTAGATATGCCATTGCGTGTATCTACGAAAATTGTCTAAAAAAAATTAAAGAAATTCGATATTAAAAACCATCAGTTCATATATGATATGTAGACAGAGCTACAAAAGTACCAACTTAAGTGCAGTGTATATGATAAAAAAAACTTGCTCTAGGTCACGGCGTATTGAAAAAAAAAAGTATTTTACTGCTATAGTATTCGATATACTTACGCGGATACTATTAATCGTCTAATTTTAATTATTTCAAAACCCGACGAGCACAGTATATTGTGATAACATCGTGACGAACCGTTATCGACCATATAATTTCCAAAAGTTTTCGTAGATACGCCCCGCTCCGTCTTTAAACAACAACGGTATAGCGATCGATGAATAGATTTTCTTTTTCGTTTTTTTTTTTTTTTTACTTATTATCATTTCAATAAGTCTTGACGCGTCATAATGCAAATATAATGATAATAATAATATTCCGTGTTCGGAGTCTGAGAAACTGGATTATTATCATTAATAACGGTACACTATTATACCGATATAATAAAGCTGTGTCGCGATTGTGTTTTTTGAACAAGTCGTCGACCGTAACAATGAATTATATAGGTAGGTATTATGCGGCTCAGAAAACGAGAACGCGCGGTTAAGAATACGATGCAGTTGGCATACTGACATAAAATGTATATATATATATATATATGATTTACGGTACATATTTTATATAGGTACCTACGTCCTACAGTGTTTGTGCGTGTATCCTCTACCGGAATCGCTTTAACTTTTTGACATTTAATTTTTGTCGAAATTTTTTTTGTATGACGTAGGTAATCGTGGAGAAATGCGCTTTTCGAAGTCAAGTAATAATAATAATAAGCACAGCAACATTTTTATGGTCAACAAGGGGGTCGTAATTGGTAAAAGAACGACGTGAAGTGGGCATATTATTATCGTTTTGTTAATGAAAATATAATCAGGAAAAAGTCGGGTTAATATAAACACGCAAATGACGTGTACGATACCGCGATTGATATTGACGACAAGATTGTGACGTCCAATGCGAGGACATAACGCGGACTAACGGCGTATGTATATGAAATAAATATTGTAATGACAGTGTGACCGGATGAATCGATTCGATGGAAAGAAGCACGTGATTAATGGACAGTGGTTAGCCGCACTGTGTCGGTAATTAAAACAAAGGTAATAGGTATTTTTAAAAATAATTTATTGGACTTACGATAGACGAGTATCTATAGAGTAGTTAACAGAATTTCAATGAAACGATAAACATACATTAAGTACCTACTTACCTACTCTTCCGGCGTGTTCATATACGTTTTTATTAGTACGGGCAATCGTTCGTGTCCGAACGGCATACGCGACGGACGAGCAGAGTAAAACACGTAGATACATGGACGAAAACAAAAGCCAATTTCCTAAAAGCCCCGGCAAGTCGTATACTTTGTGCCGGAGAGTATACGTTCAAAGGTCAACATGAAATCTTTAAACAAATCGTTTGGATATTTTATTTATCGATCTCTCCGTAATGAGTTTAAGATGGAAACGATGAAACACGAAACAGAGATACCGTCATGCATTAATAATATATTATTATAGTTCTATCTTTAATATACATATATATATATGAGTATAAGTTAAGTATATTTACTATATCAGTAGAAATGTATTGTTTGTTTGCTGTGTAAGATGTGTGAGTAGGCGATTTTCTTATCGGAGGAAACCCGTTGGTGGTTTTACGATTTTCGTCAGAAGTTTAGTCGGTTACTCATAATGTACGCACGTCGATATGACGTATCGACGAAAGTGCAAAAAGTGCAAGTGACAAGAGAACGCAACGCGTAAAGGTCGTATACGGTATGATATCATATTTTTTCTCTGCCGATTCCTCAGGCTGATCACAATTTATTTATCTGGCATGGACTACGTGAAGCCTGAAGAGGGATACCTTTTCAAACGATTACCTACTGCTCTAAAGAAAGCGATCTTTAGGTCAGTATAACGGCGACGGTATATCGAGAGCAGCGCCCGTGGTACGACGCGTAATAATGTCGTGTAAAAAACCATGCGAAAATGAATTGCGTAGATTGTAATGTTTATTTCGAAGGGTGATTTCGGCCGGTGGTTGTGTATTCGTGGCGATAAGGATAGAGTATCATGCAAAACATTTTATGTTTTTAGAATCGCACGTTAATAGTAATATCTACAACGGCAACGTGATTCGAGAATATACATTATTGTGTTTAATGAACTAATAACACAGCATTATCGCGGACAACAATCTAATTTCGGCTTTACGAGCGTTCTAATGTTATAATTATATTATATTTCCACGAATTTCACACGTACCCACTCGCGTTTCACCTAACCTATTCGTATTCTAACTTTCGGGCCTCGGGATTTCGCTGTGTTATGAAATTGTATGTAAATCACGTAAAAAAAAAAATATGCTTTGCGTAGTGTTTTTATAAAGAAGAAATTAATGAGACCTCGGTTGGATTGCTAACTAAAATTAGCATACTTTATTATATTATATATACTGTATACCGCGCACAGTATATACTGTTAGGATAATAATTATTTCGAGTACGCGCTAGAAATGTATTTTAACTGTTGTACAGCGACTAAAGTACGAATGGTTGAAAGCTTATACTTCAGCGTTATGCGTTTGAGATTTTTCGGTGCACCCCATTCGTTTTGTGTTGTAAAACAGTTTCAAATCGTCTACGCCATATTATAATAAATTAAATCGTGTTATATATTATGATATATTTATATATATATATTTGGGACTTGGAGTGTTTTAGAACTGTAAACGATATAATTAAGTTCGATAATTTTTTTCAAGCGTTCCATACGTGCATTTAAATACAATTTTTAATTTTGTTACGTGGCCATTAACGACTGTAGAGGGACTTTAAGTTTGTTAGTTAGTACTTCTAGTATTATCTAAATTAAAATTCCGTATTTTTATTTTATTTATATACGAGTTTCTAATTGCCTGTTACCAATTTTTTTAATAATAACTTATGAATAATTATATTATTTTCGGTTTTTTTTATAAAACTAAATTATATTTTTATTCTCTAAAGCAATGTCTCAAGATTCGAATGCTTTTACAGTACTTAAACACGAAGGTTTTATTATCTACTACAGTATTCTCTAATAAAAACCAAAATGTATCCTCTGTTTATTAAATTTTTTGAAATATTGTATTCGTTTTACATACCCTAACAGCTAACAAGCATTTATCATATGTAGGTACTTACATTGCACAATATATAATAATTTTTAAATTAACGTATTTTAAAATGTATAAGTTCCAATAGATTAGTCTAACTAATCAATGATTAGTAATCATTATTCGTAATATACGTTCGAATTTATTGTGCTTTCTTATTAGACTATGTATGGATATTTGTGAAATCTTTGTTAAATTTTGGTTAAATAGTCAAGTAATCGGGTGTATTAAAAATGCCTACTTCTAGAATAATTTAAAATATGAAATATTGTTGTCGTCGTTTCGTTTATTGTTTTTGACATGTTATTATTCTAAC
Source organism: Rhopalosiphum maidis (assembly GCF_003676215.2). Taxonomy (NCBI): domain Eukaryota; kingdom Metazoa; phylum Arthropoda; class Insecta; order Hemiptera; family Aphididae; genus Rhopalosiphum; species Rhopalosiphum maidis. Next base: position 35,434,456 of record NC_040880.1, on the reverse strand, counting down.
GTGCATATTAAATAATTTTGTTGTTTATAAAATTAAAGTCGAACCCTGAAAAGATAGGCACTTAAAATGTCACTATCCGTTAATTGTTAGTGAGTTTATAATATATTAACATGATTTAATAAAATATGTACATTTTACCCCGAGTGAACACAAGAAAGCTATTGTTATTGTTTATATTTTCGTTCGGAGACATCGATATTTCTTATGCGTATAATGCCTATTGTGTAGTTAAATAGTTTAAATCAATAAAGTAAAGGCAATATAATACAAACTAGAGAGCATTCAAATTATTATATAATATAATATAATCATATTTTATAGCAAAATATACATAAAAAAAGAATTAAACTTATTATTATTTGTTGTGTATTTCTCTACTTTCTATATAATAAGCAATTTCTTATGTAGTAGTTCACAAATCCATAGATAAATAATTATTAGGAAAATTAGGCACATGAATACAGTTGTGAAACTATTGTCAAAGTATAGCTTAGGTAAATAGATTATTTGCAATATTTAATTTAAGAACGATAATAATAAACGGCTATTTTTCTTTTGTGTAACACTATTATATATTAACTTATAGTAAACTCGTGAAGCCCCGAGATGAATAAAATAATTATAATAATAATAATAATAATAAAAAAAAAAATAGTTTTAATAATCACTCCAGAGTTATGCAACATGCACAGTAATTTATCAAATTAAAAAACCGTTTTCTCACTTGCCGCATTTTGTGATGAATATCGTATACAATATTTTTGTAAGAGTATCTGTTTGTAAAAATAAAAATAAAAATGTATTTGATTTCACGTACATTGTAATTGTACAACACACATATTTTTATCATCTTTATTATGCTAAGCTATATTTTATTTATCAAACTTTTAAATTTTTAAAAAATTATTTATTTATATTATATTTTATAGACAAGTCAATTTGGCGATTTTAATAGTTAGATATCTAAATATGATATTATACTTATTTTGTGTAAATACGTTTCGTTCGATTCGCCCTGATTGTTGTATGCGACAAGACAATGCCTGATGCGACTATCTGATCGCTTTACCTTTGACAGACCACAAATAAATGCAGAAAATATTCAAACAACACTCTTATTCCATTATTCGACTAATGGAGTCTTACCAGAAACAATATGATGAATTTGATTTCCTTATAATTATTGTCCCAATTACGAGACTTTGGATAACTCTTAAATAGTAATTTATTGTTTTTTTGACACTCCGCAATGGAACAGATCGTCCAGGTCGTCTAAAGGAGCGGTGAAAGCGCGATTCAGGATGGCGGTGATATGCACGACCGTTGTGTTTTCGTACGTTACGTATTATTTAAATCAATCTATTTGACACTATAATATTATACATATAAGTCTATATTAAGGAAAGTGGTTAATTTATAATTTATACGCACTGATCTTACATTTAAAATTGAATTAGAACGCGATATTTTAAAACAACATTTGATGAGAACGAACGGTGAACTATCACGCGACACCGCACACACGTATTGTACGCCACGGCAGTGTGTTTTTGCACGGAAGTCGACGGATTTTGTTAACCCAACTTTAAAACAAATAATAAACGGAACGTAAATAAAAAACGCTTTAGCACGTAAAAAAATTAGTTCAAACCTTTTGTCTAGAATTCAGGGCGAACCTTGACGTAATACCTACTTATTATGACAGTAAAAATATATGAAAAGTTATCAGTGACGCCCAACTTTGTGTTTTTATATTCGTCGGTCGGAGCATGGTGGTTGCCATTTTATATTATAAATAATAATTTTGTACGGTGGTACATGAAGTGAGAATATTTTTTTTTTGTGCAATTTTTTACACCATCGTTTCAAAGTTGTTGATCAGATTATTCAATGTTTGCTATGAAATGGTTTGTAATTCTTCATTAGTTTGTCAGTACGTGGCCGCCGCGTACATAATATTATTATTATTATTATTATGTATTATGATATTTCATAATACATACATTAAGTATTACTTTATTATATTAAATATAAACTTTTGCTCTGTACTAATTATGTAAAATTAATACAATTAAAACACCGTGGTTTTCTTAAAACCAATTAAGTAAATTGTTTTAGTTGTTAAAATATGTATACAACTATTTAACTATATAGGGCCTACATTATTTCGAATAAACAACAATTTAAAATGATCTTCCGTTTAACGTATACGTTATATAAAGCTGAGCTAGTTAGGTTATTAAATTTAACAGTAAATGTAGGTTTTTCTCTTAATTTACCTCAGTGGAAACACCACATTATTTGACCATAATATACAAAGAGCATAATTAATCATAATAATTTCAATACACTATACAAAAGTTGCCTAAAAATAATTTAAAATATACAACGAAACGTGTAACCTAACACTGTAATATTCGTACGATAACGATAAAAATAAATATCACAACGTATTTCAATCGAAACGACCGTATTTAACTTAAATACTATTTCATTTTTCGATGTGTTTTTATACCACGAATAGGTCTATATCAGTAGGTATTATAATAATATGGTATGCCGCAGGTGTATATATTTCATAATACTGATTTCATTTTACGTAACGGGTCATATTTCGAATATATTGGAAACGGTTTCAATATTGTGCCGCATCAGAGTGGCAAATATTATGTTCAATAAATTTTAAAATATTAACAAAATATGTTAATAATAAAAATAAATAATAGTATGATAACCATTGGAATAAACATTTTTTATAGAGTTTGTAAATTATGTATATTTTTTATCGGTTTCACCGTAAATAATAAATGTATTTTTTTTTTAACTTTGTAGGTATATAACAATTTTAAATTTCACACAGCACCGCACTATATAGATTGGAGATTGGACACATATGGTACTTTACAGAGGTCATACTTGGAATTCCCAAGTAGTTTTACGCAAAACTGCGAAAAACCACGACCATGCATATGTGCAATAGCTACTACTCGATTCCCCTCGGGAAGGTAAACTTATGCATTATTTTGCAACTTTTTAACAATCCCAGAAACTTTAAAATTTCACAGATTATTTATTTTATTATTTAATAGACATAATATATGCTCATCTTACGTTGACCGTTTTTGCCGTTTTGCATTACCTATTTACAATTTGTATTTCAGTTTTTACGTTTGAAAATGTATGAATAATATATAATTTTTTTATTATTATTTGTCAAGGCTATAACAACTATGGTTGTAAGCCTACTTTAAAATTAAATAGGTACAAGTTACAACCATAACTTAAAACAAATTACAGAGTTTACAAATGTTGGCTTAAGTTTATACGAAGGAAAAATGTATAAATTGTTTCTGTGTTTTCTTCGTTGAGTTTATATTGCAGTGAAAGTAGTAAGACTGAGGTAATGAAGATTTTCCGTGCTTTGGTGTATTTTCAAAATTTGAAAAATATATTATAACAATAGAGTTGGTCTTTCCGTTGTAAAATACGTTAATGGTTACCAATAATAGGGGCATTATTATATTGTAAATGAAAGTATTATTTGACGAGAGTCCTAATAATATCATTTTTTTTATGTTGTGTTTTAAATTTTTTTTTTAAACAAAATGTGAAACTATTATTTTGTATTACATCTTTTTGAATACTATATTATAATATGTATGTGTATATATGAGTATTTCACAGAAAACGTAATCATTAATTAATGTTGGAATATACAAGATGATTCTTTTATCAAACAATACTCATTATTTCAAAAAGTATTAATGTTTTTGGAAATATTTTTTTACATAATTTCAAGTTGTTAAAAAACAACGTATTTATTAAAAATTTATATTTTTAAATATTTTTTATCCTTATAATTTTTTAAGTTATTTTACTTTTTTGAATGACAACATAGTGTTTTAATTTCATATTCCAAAACTGAATAATTTTCTGAGTAGTTTGATACATAAAATTCGAATTTAGGGTGAGTAGTATATGAGTTATACTTATTTAAAGTTTTGACAAGCGGAGTAGTAGACAAACATTTTGCGACGTAACCCCGTACCACTCCACTCCGCACATCAAAACTTTAAATACTTAGAACTCATAAACTACTCGCCCTAAATTCGATTTTTATGTATCAAAATACTCAAAAAATTATTCAGTTTTAGAATATGAAATTAAAACACTATTTTGTCATTTAAAAAACTTAAAAAATTATAAGGATAAAAAATATTTAAAAATATAAATTTTTATTAAAAACGTTGTTTTTTAACAACTTGAAATTATGTAAAAAATATTTTCAAAAACATTAATACTTTTTTAAATAATGAGTGTTGTTTGATAAAAGAATCACCCTGTTTATATTATTTTTGTTTTTCGGAATGACAGTTTTAACATTATATAGGTACAATTTTATTGAATAAATAACATCGATTAATGATTATAATTGAAAATCGTGTCATCAACATGTATTCATTTAGAAATAAGAAACTTGGCATTTTAAATTTGTACCATATGATGATCTTTCTTAATCGTTTAAATCGTATAATTTTAATGTAATAGTCAAAATAAGACACAATTATTTTCTGCATTATTCAATATTGAATTAAACTTAGATTTCCAGAAAGCCACCCACCGGTCATAAAAACATTAAATATTTATATTATAACACTTAAAATTTAATTTTGTTTTTTTAAATTGTTTTATGTATAATTAGTTTCTTATAAATGTTATAATGCTTATGACTGCCTAGAATTATAGATACTATAATTGTTAAATTGTATTATTTAAAATTAAGGATTTTATATAGAAAAATAATCTAAGGCCAAAAAATTGGTTACGAAGATATGACTACCTGTACTGTGCTAACATTTTTTTCCTGTAAAAATGTATTGAATCTTAAAGATTGTAATAGTAATACTTGAATCATCGTTTTTTGATAATTAATTATGTGTTATTGAAATTCTAATTCTAATTCAAAAAAGTTGAATTAAAAGTTAAAAACTCTCAATTACTTATATTTGGTTATAAAAAAAGAAAGTTATAATTATTTTGAAGCGATATGCCTATGGCTATAAAAAATAATACTATAAACACTGAAAATTCAGCAAATAAAAATTGTGCGTATTGTATTGTTGGTGACATAATAATAGAAGTATTGTAGTCCGCATCGTACCTATTATGTGTGACGCCACCCGCTGTACCACCAATATGTCTGCTAAGTCATATAATTACCTGATTGAATACAGACATAGGATTTTATCAAATGACCATCACGCCTTACTGCTCAAAACCATACAGTAATATTACTAGATATATCAACACAATACGACTATCAGACATTAGTACTAGTTAGTAACCAGTAAACGCTAAAGAAAATATTTATTTGAACACACATATCAAATCATAATAAGGCTCAGCTAGTCACTTGGGAGGAATTTCTCACTCGAGTTGAATTTTCAATCAATATATACTGGTACTGATATTAAGAATTTATTTGGAGCACGTAAATATTACTGACCCAAAGCTATTACCGCTCTGTTGTATGAAAAAATAACATTTAGTTGTAATTTAATTTGGCCAAAAGCTCCATGAAAAAAGGTTTTTTTTCTCCCGGATAAATATGTTTATTGGGCATAGTTTTTACAGGACTAAATATTTTATTGAAATAAATTGCCTTTCAAAACAAAATAATTATTATACCTGACCAATACGTTTTGGTTTATCAATCTTAGTTCGGTTTTAATTTTCAAATATAACATATATATATTTCGATCAAAAAATTATACCTATTTTCTTTTTAAATTTTTCTTTATTTTATAACGTTGGTCTCAGCGGTAAACAGTAACGAGCTTGTTTTTAGTAAACTTTGTAAGTACATTTAACTATAATATTTTGTGAAGTGTTTTCCTTACAATAACTAATAACTTATAACGCACCCATTTTAATTGTTAGTTTAGTCAATCATTTGCTTTTCAGTTTAATTAATTTAATAAAATACAACTGAAACTTTTAATTAACCGATGAACATTATATGATCTGACATGGCGACAATCAATACTAAGTTTTTATAATTATTTCATGTTTTATATATAAACTTTATCATCAATTCATAATATTATTATATATTTTAAACAGATAACTAATGCTATACTATCCAATTATTATTAACATTAGTCATGTTCTTAATATTATTAATTATATCAGTAAATATTTTCATTTTCATATAATAGATAATACTATTTTATGTGTTTAATAGTCTTGATCGTTCTCTATAAATTTACCTTAAGAAAAATAATTAAACATTATTTATTTAATTATTTTTTATTAATACTAAGTATACAGAGTATAATAAGTTGTTATTTGTGTAAAATTAGTAACATTAAATCATAGTCTTTTTAGAGTTTTCAATTTTTTTTGTAGACGTTAATTAAGTTTTTTATATTTACTTATTTTCGGCAATTATTAGTCATAAAAGTAATAAATAATATGAATTTGCGTGGATAAAAATAAGATTTTTATAACATGGTAATAGGTAATATGCTGTAGGTAATATTACTTTAATATCAGACTATGATGTATAACTGTTAGTCCTAAGGCACACAGTAGAACACGCAGAATTTAAATTCGTATTTATTCTGTTTAGTTTGGGATGCTTTATACTTTATAGTTGTATGATCTGCGGTCGTAAAATTTCCGTTCATAGAAAACTACATACGTTAAAAATTCAATACGAGAATCTATGTAAAGATAATGCATAGAACCAACGGCATAATATCTGTTACAAATAGTGAGTTTTGCATTTCAGGTACACCATAATTTGTATTTTACGATCGACCTTTTTAGTTTTCGTACAACTAATCAAAGTTGTATGGTATCTACCGATAAATAACTTTTTTCCGGAATAATTTATAAATGTATATTGCCCTATAGCTTGTATTTTATTCATACCTAATAAAGCATAATATTTTTGTGTCTATGCGAATACATATTTACAAAAGAGTACGTACCTATTATTATGAGTGTGTAATCCTCAACATGTAAAAAAATATAGCTTAATTGGGACGAGTACAGGAAAACGCGCTTTTTCGATATTACATTATAATATTAAAAATCCAGAGTCCCTTACTGGCTTTACTTATACTTCGATATGTGAAATTCAACATAAAAATAGGTAAGGTAGTTGAATAATCAAACTTGTTGCCATTTTACGTAATCATTCGAAAAATATAGGTATGTATTTAAGCATTGTCTTCGTTTTAAAGTGTATAATTTATCTACATATTTATTATTTAAAAGCGAAAAAAAAAAATTTTTATATGGATAAGAGTGAAATTTTATGAACAACAATTATATGAATAAATAATATTTGTATTTTTAGTTGATCTCGTAAGTATTTAATTTTAAATATAATTTAATATATATATACTAGTTCAGTTGATCAGGAATTATATTAAAATAATATGATCGTATAATTTTATATATTAGTTAAAAGTATTTTTTATTTCAAGGGTCATTAAAAAATATATATATAGTAATAATAAAACTATTTTCTGTTGACTTTGTCATACTATTTGACCTAATTTTTATCCTGACAGTCAACATCATCACGCAATCCTTTTAGTGAAATTGCACAAGAAATGTATAATTTGAAATTTATTTCCCCAACACTGCTAAACAAACTTGAATAGAAATAAATTTAGAGGTAAAAAAAGGAGATCTAAAATGTATTTTATAACTAATGCGGAGTGTGAATCCTATATTATGAAGTAAAATTGATTAGATTTAAAACTAGGCATTATAATGAGAGAAGACATTATCAATAGCAATATTTTTTTCTAATAAATCAAATACAAATGTGTTTAAATAAACCAATATTATATTTAGTTAATTTTTTCTGATGAAATTTAGCCATGGAATAAATTGTTATAAGCAATAATTTAAATTTTAAAATATTATTTAATCTATACCTTTAAAATAAATAATATTTAAAATATTATAGAAGTCTACTACTTAATGAAACATTTTGACCACTTATAATTATCGAAAACAAGTATTTTCCGAAAAAAAATCATACCTTACAACCTGACTATGGAATTATTATGATTTTAAAAATATTTATGATTATGATAAATGTTGGTCATATATTTTAAAACTATTATATAGTGTTTTCAACCAATATTTTTATTTATTAAATAATCATGATGAGTACATTCCTATTCAAACATTTATGAGCACATAAATAATTTTTATTTTTCAGTTTCATAATTGTAATTATTTACCAAACAATATTAAAAATTCGGTTGTGTCAATATTTTAAGGATTTTCATCCTTATTCTATTTTAAAAATCAAATCTCGAGAGAAATCAAGTTCTATGCAAAAACAAAAAACAAATACATATCTGGAGTGTCACAAATAAATATTAAATTACTTTGTGAAATTCTGTTTTTCCTGCTTTTTAGACGCAATACAGCTTATATCAGATATATCAGACAGGTATGTGTTGAAAACAATTTCAATATTTCAGAGATGTTGTAATGATTTTAAACAAATGAAATTGTTGAATGCTAATCGTTAAAAATATAATAAGACGATAGCTTGTTAATAGATTTCAGATAACACCGTTACCGTGGTTTTTAACTGATTTTATTTTAATAATAAATCATTATCATTATCATTATTACCTGTTATTATTATCAAACGTTCAATCTGATAATCATTTACTGACTGCACTGCATTGATGCCATCGTGTAATAATAATACAATACCGTTGTACCATTCCTAACGTTCTACTTTGTTCGTGAATAATATAATTTTCTATGTAATTCGTTTATGCGAAACGTTTCGATTGTTCGGTCATAAAAACAAATACGGAAATGCATTCGAAGCGCTATTGTTTTAATACGTACCACGTACGGTAGTATATTAATACCTTCACGGCAACCGGTGCGAGGCACGAAGAATCCAGGACGCGAAAAAGTGCAAATAAAACGCGGACTCGAATCGCCGAGGCGTAAAATTCCACATTGCCAAAGTTTTTGGCTTGGCAAAACGGTTGTAGCGTTGGCATAGCGGTGAGGGAAGTGATAGTGCTAAAGTGGTGGTGACCAAGTATTGTGTCTCCCGTAAAAGTGTATATCCTACAATATATCCTATAGTTAGTAGGTGTGTGTGTGTGTGGGTGACGGTGCGTATTACAGGGAGCAGAGCGTGTGGGGTTAACTATTATACGCGTCGGACTTGCTTGCGTCAGGTGGGGAGCCTTTTACGGACACTCGTGTACGGCCCAAAATTGTCTCTATATATGCACAAAAGCGAAAGCATATAATAGAATAGGATATAATACGTAAACGCGCTGTACGAAAATATAAAAAAAAAATTACGATCGGCGTTGCTCGCCGTGTTATAGGCGTGTACCTGCGGATTCTTTTACCAATATTCTATACACGTGGTTCAAACGATTTGCATCGACTATTATTTCTATTATTTCTCCTCTCTCCGTTTTATATTTATTCAGTCCGATGAATAAACGAACGCGCACCGACAAGCAACAAGAGACCGGAAGCGTGCGTACAATAATATGTACCTTCTATGATCGTATACGTAGGCGCCTAGGATACGTATTTCATTTTACGTTCCGTATGTGCGTGCAATATCATAGTATTATCCAAAGAAGTCAAGAAGTTTACCTGTGTAAACTTCAAACGAAATTTTACTAAAAGACCGTATTTGAGGATAAAAAATAATGATTTCCACGATATTTTAAAATGACTTTTAGTGGTCACATATTATATATTTCGATATAAAATATACTAAACGTGCCGTTATATTTTAGAGGTGATCGAGATGAAATCCATGTAATGGATCGACATCGGTTAGTAAATTGTTACCTACAAATAAAAAAAAAAAATATATTTCGAAATCAGGACAATATTGATCAACAGGAATTTAAACATAAAAAAATATATATTTTTTGAAATTGTTCAATTGTATTTTGTTATTTTTATCGTTGCATGCATCACGACGAAAAATAATTTTAATTCATAAATTATGAATCATAATATTATCAACAACATATATATATATATATATTAATATTTTTCCACGATATGTATTTTATTATGTTTTATTTAAAATATTTTTTTTTTTTTTTTATAAGATATTTCGTTTCAAACACGTTCGTGTTATTTTATGACAGTATAATTTTACTTAATAACCTTGAAACTAGCTTCGAACTAGTGAAACAAAACACACATATTTAATGATATTAATTATCAATAAGGTGTTTATTCCAAAAAATGTTCAATAAAATATTTTTTCCTCAAAAAATTAAATTGTCAATAATAATAATTTGTCTGTTATCCAATTATTATTACGACTTAAACGGGATGTCGGAAAAGATCCAATATAACATGTTTAATAAAATATCAACTGAATTATTTAACCATACGATTTATTCACTGACTAGTGCTCTCACTCGATTTTTCTCTTTCTATTGCTCACTATACAATTTCAAATCTCAATCCGGTTACTAAAATTAATTGTGTAATTTAATATACATTTGTAACGTATAAACACGATTTACAAGTCGGCGTCTCCGTCGTATACGCTTGTAAAGAAATATATGGGTCTGCCAATTTCCCTCTTTCCTTCCGGTTGTACTATAGTCCCTGTCCCTGCTGTATCGTATTTGAATCTATACGAACTAGAACCCGACAACATACAACAAATCTCTAAAGGTGGTCAATAGGGAGGTAACTACCTACAATCCCTATCTACGAAGTATAATCTGTATTTCTTATGTACCGTGGGATGTTTATTATGTTAAATTGTGTATTTCGCTTGTACAACAGACCGTGTTGTCTCGTCAAGTTTTTTAATAGGTACATCGATTTTTAGTTATACATTGAATAATCAAATACACGTATACATAATATATACATGTATTATTTAATTCACATTGAAGCAACACTAAGTAATTAAACGATATTATATGTAGGTATGCCTACGATCAACAAGTAAGCAATAATACGAATCTCCGAGTTTATACACACGTATTACGTTCAGTATTAGTGTTTGAGTACGAAATAACTAAGTTAAATTAAACTAATACAGTAAACGTATAGTCTGTATATAATACGATGTACAAATTTTACATCATAAGATAATCTACAGTGTAATTATTAATAAATCTCAAATCAGCGATGTGTATGTGTCTGTGTTATTGAGCATAAAGTCTTATGCTTTTAAATGTATATTCAAAAAATTTGTATAAATGCTAATAAAATTATCAAAAATACAATTTAAATTGAAATATTAAAAAATATCAAAATATAAAAAATATGGCTATTGTTTGCAATATTTAATAATAAACTGGATGATTATTATAGAATAAACATATATATATATATATATCAGATAATAGTAATACATTTAATTTCGCTATAATCCAAAATTGAGTAGAATAGTTTATAAAAATAAACCATACACGAGCTTTATTATTTAAGAGAAACTGACAAAAAATTATAAAACTGGAAATTATACGGAAAGGACTCAAGTTAAAAATAGTACACTAATTATCTAAGCAATGACCTCTTGATAGATCGTCATATATTTATTTATTTTTTGTTAACTTCTATGCATCAGAAATACTTGTCTGCGTAATTTAGCCAGCTATTGAGTGTGATGTTTACTTCTAAACAGTTAGAATTTCAGCATTATCTCTTTGCTTCTCGGTAATCTAATATACATTTTCGGTTTAGAGTAGACAAGTAAGCACGAAAGAAAAAGTTATTACACTCAATACAACCATATTCATAACGATTGAATGCTTGCAATGGACATTGAAACAGAAATTAACCACATAGACAAATCAATATTAAAATTAAACGGACGTAGCAGATCTCGGAAGAAAAGCATCTAATAATGACACATCAATATAATTTTTGATACAATTAAGAAAGGGTATCCTAAAATGTAAGTTGAGGAATTAAAAATCATCCCTTACGAAAATAAGAGTAATACTAAAGAATAATGAAGCCTACAACACGTCGCAAAGAATTTTCGGTTAGGGTGCGATAATAAATTGACCGTCGGGAGGATTAAACCATCCTTGTAAATGAGAGTTGAACAGACTAAAGAGAAACTGAGAAAATGTTGAATAATAAGAGAGAGGATAGACATTGAATGCCAATGTGAAAATGTTCAGACAATAGAAAACCTGCTGGACGCTAGCCTGCAACAATTTTTCATCCAGATGCGATATATAGCAGGCTTTAAGCGGTAAAGCATTGGAGCCTCTTAATGTTATGTAACGTAATGAAATGAGTTAATTTTACTGTATTTTATATATTATACACATCGTCTATTACTTATTAAGAAAAATTGTATAAGTTAAGAGACTTGAATCAAATTCAATAATATTGCTATGAACTTAATAAAAAAATATCAAAATATAAATATTACCAAATGCTGATATAACTGTTATTGAAATGTGGCTAAGCTCTCTTGAGATCCCATCTAGATGCACCAAGAGCATCTGTAATTTTAAAACGTATATAAGTAAAAAAAAATCTATTATAATTTGTATAACTTACTATAATAAATTACACATTTGATTAATTGATAAGCCTACATTATTTGATTAGAACATTTGGATTTCTCAATCAAAATAATATTTCTAAAATACAATGTATTTCTTTATTATATTTGAATATTCACTCGTGTTTGTAAATATAATTTTATTTAGTAACATGTTTATGATATCCTGACTTCCGCGTTATAAAAACTGCATAAGACATGCACATTGCACATGAATAGCGAGTAAGTACATGCTACAACAATAAACTATGTCATTAAATGTTTAAATAAATATTTTACATTTTGTAACCTAAAAACCTAAATTGAATAGTTTTACATATAAATATCATCAAATATTCTACTATATAACAAATAACATAAGAAAATGACAAATGTCATAACATAATAAATTATTAATAATGATTTATAAGAATATTTTAACAATAATTTAAAATGTATATTATACGTTATTATTTTGTTGATATTAGCTTTATGAAATATTATTTTACAATTATCCATAAATGTTACTATCTTTATTTCTAAAGCATTTTCAACGAGATATTCTAATACTATAACAATTTTTATAAACTTTATAATATTATATCATTAAGCCGTTCATATATTAACTGGAAGAACATACTACAGCCATTACAGAATAATAATGACTACTATCAGTACTTTGTTCATCCTTGAACTTTCACAGGCAACAAAAACAAAAACCTTCGTACAAGATATTTACGATTACAACATAATATAATGTTAATACAAATTTAGAAACATTTTTAGCACTAAAATTCATATTAACCTGGTAATTTCATAATTTAATCACTTATTTGAATAAGGTTAAACAAAATTAAAATGTATAATTTAACTACTTTGAGATACCAATCGTAATAATATATAGTTTGTGTTAATCGATTTAATCAATATGTATAATAATATTATTTAAAAGATATAATTTATTAATGGGAACGATAGTATAACATAAATATAATTTTTTATCGCACAAATGATGTCTCATAATAATATAATGTATGTATTTATATTATATATTATTAATATTTAAATAAAATATACTAAAAATTAAAACACGTCATAGAAAACTAATTTTAAAATAAAAACATGTAGGCCATATTAATTTCAACTAATTTATTAATTTTTGTATAATGTAACTACACAACTATAGTTTAATTTATTAGGCCTGTATCTTAGAAAATTAAATAATATAATTACATTATGATGTTTCAATTTGATGCTTGAACACAGCGTAAAGAAATAATAATTTATATCGCATCGATTTTTTTTTTTTTTGTTTATACTACAAGAACTTTTATGTTAAATACGATTTAGTTTATAGTACTTTATTTTATTGTATCTTAACACACTACCATTAAATGTATTATATTCCGTAGAATAAATATCTTCTGTAAACGTAATAAACGTATAACTATTTGTATTGTAAATACTAAATGATCGAGATATTATGATGTGTGCGTATATGAGTATAACTAAGCATTTTTTCCTGTTGTCGAATAAAAGCAATTAAATTATTTGAAAAATGTTTACGGTGCTTTATGGAAAAAAAAAATTAAGAAGATATTTTAAGAAATTTTTTTATTCTTTGTTTCGTACTAAAAACTATAATTATTATCCGTTATAGAATTTATCTTTGATAGTAGGCCATATACAATATTATCGACAGTTGGAAATAAAAATACTAAAACAAATATTGTCGATAATAATAGTTGACAGGATATAATTATTATAGTACATATTTTTATCTAGTACCTATATCTAAATTTAAGTATAATATTCTCATCACTACTTATAAAATCACTATCGTCGATATTTTATGGTGTATAATATTATACTCTAGAAACTTATAAATACATATTAAACGAAAATCAATAATAAGTTTCAATAAGTATATGTTATTTCCAATAATAATAATAAATACGAACACTAAACTAACAACGGTTTTATATTTAAAATAAAATACGTGTTAGATAAAAGTAAAATGTTCAAATTTAAAATATCCATGTAATAAAGTACTAAAAACCGATTTTGATATCGCGTAATATAATGTATTATTATGTTCTATGGTAATGATATAGATTTTACAGCAGATAATTATGGGGAAGAAAACATCTCGATAATAATTATGAGGTCTTATGATAATGTGATTGCGCAAAGAGAAAACTTTTAAAATTTAGAAAACTATTTTTTAAAAAAAACCGTTTAAAAAGTAGGCACACGATGTTACGAAAAAATAATATATATTTATTTCAAGCACGATATGTGTGTATAGAATTGGAATTTTTCAAGAACACGACCAAAATGTCAAATTTGAATAATTCGGGATAACGATAGAAGAAAATAAATATTTATATGTACGAGGGTGGGAAAAAAGTGTTTATTAGAGGCGAAATTTTGCTTTCGGATCACGTAATTCGGCTGTGCCATTGGTCGCCTAGT
Organism: Rhopalosiphum maidis; assembly: GCF_003676215.2. Taxonomy (NCBI): domain Eukaryota; kingdom Metazoa; phylum Arthropoda; class Insecta; order Hemiptera; family Aphididae; genus Rhopalosiphum; species Rhopalosiphum maidis. The sequence continues at coordinate 35,419,416 of NC_040880.1, read as the reverse complement.
GTGAGTCATTTTATATTATTTTTACCTACCTATGCTACGAACGGTGGTTTCTTAAAAAGACCACCAAAAACCAAAAAATTACGGTTTTTTTGTCAACGAAATGGAAAACACGCTACCCCAAAAATATTGTTGGTGGTTTTTATAACCATGACTGTCCCGATAAAATAGCAGAGAAAAGAAGACTGACTAAATATAATATATATATACATTTCAGCGAATAGGTCGAGCAAAAAGTGCCGATACGTGAATGCAATAAATGTTGGGTGTCATTTTAATTCAGTCTTTCGGAATATAACTTTACAAAATAGTTTTAAACCATTGATCCGTTTCGAGTTTCATCATTTCTACAACAAAACGCGTACTTATATAAGGTTTCCTGGTAATATTTTCATCTGCAATGTGTTGAGTTAATTGTCTATTCTACAACTACGGTCCGTATGACAAAATGTCTGTGATGATATTATGCTCTTGAAAACATTAATACATTAATATATTCGATTAAGTATGCACTAAGTTAGATATTTTGGAAAAAAATCAAAAATCAAAATAATAAATAATAATTAATTCTGTATAGATAGTAATATGGTTTTTAATAAAACGCGTGACTAATATTAGCATTTCATAACAAATAGTCCTAGTCAACGCAGAATTACTTTCAAACGGATGATAATAATACAAAAAAATATACGTTTTTATTTATTAATATTTCATTTCAACATATTATACTGTAATATAATGAAAAACGATGAAATTAATATCGTTGCACCCTCGGAAATAAAAATCTGAGCATACTGCAGCACTAAAACACAATAATAATCAAATAAATAACACAGCAAATCCGAAAAGGTCATGCGACAAGACACGCGTTACATCGTGATCGTCCGAAACAAAACGGTTCGTTAACGAATCCGTCGTCTCAAAACCAATTGGGGTCTTTAAACGATATTCACAAGTGACGACCCAATCACACATATAGTAATATAATATTACTGATAATGTACCCGCTACGACGAACGCCGCTAATTCGTATCGTCACGATAATAATTATTCGTCGCGTTCGCCGCTACGCGTATTGCGACAACAAAATCGCGCCTACCTGTGATCTGCGGCGGCGTCCGCGGTGAGGAGATCTCGCGCGTCCCGTGTCTCGCTGGGTATACGGTAGCCAGACGGTACCGGACTTCCGGCGTGTCTATGGTACAATGCCGTCCGTCAGTGTATAATACTATTATTATCTCGACGTCCGCTGCCTTCTGCTGCTGCTGCTGCTGCTCCCTCTTCGACGTCGTCCGGCAATCACCCGGTGGCGACCGCCGATACGGTCGCGGCGTAGTAGCGGACCACGACGAACTGATAAACCATCATCATTAAAAGCGTCGTGCCCGTTCGCGTCGGCCGTCGCCGCCGTCGTCGTCCCGTACACTAAGCAACAGAGTGTACGGCGCGAGTACAACGCAACAACAGAGAACCGTCTCGGCGCGTCGTCGGCGTCGGCGGCGACCGTGTGGCCCAAGCGTGCCGCCGCCGCCGCCGCCGGCAGACGGTCGGTGGCAGTCGGCGCCAGCAATACGCCGCCATGGCCGCCGCCGCCCCTTTTAGCGCGCCCCCCCCTCCTCTGTCCGTCATCCCCGTACACCGAACGTCTACACACTTACCCCGACGTACGCGCGCACCTCCCCGTCGTCGCGGTCGCCACTGCGGGGCGCGAGCCAACGTCCGAAGAGAATCGCCTCGCGGCAGGGTGGCGTGTAATACTATTATTATCGCCACTGCGGGCTGTATACGACATAGAGACTATAATATAGTACTTAGTACACTGCCATTGCTCACTGCCGTGCACAAACAGCATAATTCTGAATTCGCCGAGCGCGTTCCACACCGTTTTATACACTATTTGGCTATGCGTTTGTTCTACAAACTCAGGTTTTTGGAAGTCCTAATGAATATATACTTGTCGAGAGACTGTTATTATAATATTGAATAACGATTCGAATACTCAGATTTTAAGGAGAATACCGCGACGACGTAGACGTCAGGTTTCAAGCGAGAGCCACCCTTTTCCACTGTAAATTAATTATTGTATTTAAGTACTAAGAATAATTGTTTTTCATAAAATATGATATGTCATAATATTATAGTCTGGTATTAATTATATTTTGACAATTTTTATAAATTATAAAACGTTAATATTAGTATATAATCATAATGTATTATTAGTTAGTAGGTATTTTAAGTTTGATAACTTAGAAACTATTTGGTGTTACTTTCTAAACAGTATTTCTTAGTACATAGAAAGAAGTTTGTATTAATACCAGTATACCACACGGTATGTCTTAAATGGTGAAAAAATTTAAAGATTTGAAAATGTAATTATTAAAGGGAAATGATGGGAGGGAGTGAACATGTTTCCATGCGACCGTGTTTTTTGAATCACCCAGTATATAGGGCGTTGGAAATATCTGATAGCATTACTTTACTTTATTTCAATAATGTGAGTTGGGTTATGACCTTGTCCTAACTTTTACCGCCTAACATAATTGGGGTTTGGTAAATTCCCACACGAAACATAGCAGGTAAGCGGTTACATATGTAAGTTTCTACGTGAACAAAAATACACCTACAAAAGGTATGTTTAATTTATTATTATTATTTTATACATACGTATGATAATATAATGTGGATTATATTTACATTTACATAGATTGGATAAGAATTTTTTAATGCAACAAACAATAAATAATTTTAATCACACCAACTACACATTTAAGTTGTCAGTTATAAGTCTGAATTCGTTATAATTTTGTTTCGTGTTAGGACTTACATGGATGGATGATTTTACCTGATATATCAACCCTAAATCTGATAATTCAACCTTTAATTTTAATTCTCTGTTGTTACACATACCTAACTTCATTTTTTTTTTTTACAAATTTAAAGTTAATACCCTTACATACTATTATGTTACTTGAATCAAATTCATTCTACAATATGTAACGAAAATAATATCCACTTAAAAATTTTCATTGCAACTATTCGGCGTTTAATGACTATAATATTATAATACTCAAAATCAAACGTCATCCAAAAAATTAACAGTTGAGAAAGTAATAATATGTCAAATGATGAACACGACGATAAGAATTTATTTTATTAAGAAATTGATAAATATTTTATTATTTTTGACGGGAAAATAAACTGATTTTCAACAATGTATTTTTTACATTACCAAAATATATTTTAAATTCATTTTAATGAATAAAGTGCCATTATCAACCCATAATTATTATTCCGGAAACTACAATACACGTATATCAACCAATTTCAAGCCAAGCGGAACCATTGTACTGTTTTTTTTTTTATGAACAATGTTTATAATATAGTCAGTTATGTATATATGTATTATTTATCATTGTATAAACTGTTATTTGTTTTAATTAAATTATGAAAGAGTTGGATAATTGAGTTTATTTTTAATTAACATCAGTAAAACAGTGCACAGTTATAATTATTGTATATATGCAATGCCGTTTTACAATATGAAATATTGTAATGTAGTAACAGTTACTTCAAATTTTAAAATGCAAGATTATTATTAATTTTTAATTGATTAATTATTATTAAAATAAAAAAATAAAATAATAATATCATGTGACAATAATTGTGTTTTAAAGTCTAATATAAGTAAAATTGATTTACATAAATTATTTTGTATTTAAGTCTAAAACAAAAATTACTTCATTACTGAAGGACTGTATTTGATTTAGATGTTCATAATATGTATTTCGACTGACTATAATAATTCATGAGCCATGGCTAAACCTTAAAATTTAACTAAAAAGTAACAACTCTGTTTTACCGATGGTTTGTTACATTAACAATATAAAAAAATAAATACATTCGTAATAATCTGTGACGTTTAAACATTTGTTTATCAATCGAATTCACAGTAAGAAAAATCATAACACCTGTTTTGATACTATAATTTATAGACGTACTTACACACTACGATAACGCATGCGACTGTCTAGCAGATCAATGATCACTGGTAATATGGACAGTATGAAGAAATAATAAACGTTTACTATTTTTTTTTTTTATTTTATTAGATCAGTTGCTTTGCTCGAGTGCCGCAACGGCTTGCTCGAGTGATTGCACGTACACTACTGACCAGTGACGATCATGGTGTACTGCCCACACGGCACTAATTTAAGGATACGTATAAATTGCCTATGTGGAACTCCTTAAAAATGTCCCCTAATCACCGAGCGAAAAGCAAAATAATCGAATCATCTCGTTAGTTTCGTAGATTCGTGTAGGTATTATATCAGCTGCCGAGACAAGGTCGATGGCTGTATTAAATAATAAAAACAATTTATTGAATTTCGGCGAAATGTTTTCTACTTTCATCTGGTCACCCGCCATGTTTTCATAATAATAAAATCATAAGACAAAATTTATAATAACTGGTAAAATACTAAAACGTATCAAAATAAACATTTAAATCTTAAAAGACGCATAATTTTTATGAAATTATATAGTCTGCTATTCGTGGTCACGTTTTCCGTGTTGAATCTTAGCGAAACTCGTTTACATTTTAAAAGATGAAGCGTACTTTTATCAAACACTAATCACTACGGAAAGACTTATTAACTCGTACATAAAACAACTGACATCGCAATATTCCTGACGTTCCATTTGGCCCGTTGCACCGTTCAAAAACGATTTACTTAATATTATTAATTTTATGTTTTCTCGGGATAGATTAATTTAGATGGAAATGTAATGTATTAAATTAGTTAAATCGCTGAATAATGTTTCCGAAAATTTATGAAACAATAATAGTAATAATCTTCTTCATATTTTCCGTCTTTATAGATACATTTTGATTATGAGCGATTACACAAAATAATATAACATTTCAAAAGTTGTAGTTTAATATTTACTTTGTGTTTATATAATATACATAATAAATATTTACTTTGTGCATTAATTACACTAACATAACCAAGTTAATAGTTTATCAAATAATTTCCTAAAGGCTCTAAACAGTTATAAAATCAATTTTCAATTCAAGCAAACTTTACTATAATAAGAAATATTTTCGATTGTTCATTAAAAGTGATTCAGGCAAATAACATATTGTATTTTTACTATTCAAGATATAAAAAAATTAAAACTTAATTCTGACGTTTGTCTTGAAATCGGCTCTAACACCTAACTATTAATTAATAAAATATATGCTAAAAGTTAATAAAGAACAGTTAGTGATGAAAATCAGTTACCAAATAATAATATTATTATAATGTTTATAAAAAATAAATTTGCTTGGTAGCAAAAATCTCTGATATCCAGTTTAAGGATGGTACTAGAAATTGCTTATATTCTATATGGGTTGCAGGGGTTTCGGAGAAAAAGCGTATAAAAACATTTACTATCCCTATATTATTACGGAGAAGCTAAAGCATCATTTATCAACTAAATTTAAAACTTTCACAGTATTAAAATACATGATTTTTAGACATTTTAGATAATTAGACACAACATTATCATACCTGTAAATTTCTTTATTTTTATTATGTTTACATACTTATATAAAATCACCAGGAAATTCAATCATTACGGGTTTCTAGAACGTTCTACATATAAGACAGTACCTATACATAGCTATATTATTAGACTACGGTATTATAGACGTATGGTAGTATAGATTGTCACTTGTCCGTTGTCGTTTGACCAGCCATAATTATTACTAATTTGTGACATTGTATATTATATAACATTATTGGTACTGTCAACATTTTGATGAACAATATGATTAAAAATTAATTTCTCAATAGTTTATTACAAATACACCAAAAAGCAATTTTTCCTTTGATCCATAAACAATAATTTATGTTCAGCACAACTAAAGTTGTATTGTTTGTTAGCTGAAGAATTAAAGTGATGAATTGGTATATTATCAAACTTTAAATGAAGAACATTTTTATTATTTTTGTTTGTACATTAGATTTATACGATATTCCAATTTTTATATAAGTCAAGCTCGCCTATGTAAAATATTACAATTTAAAATTTTTTATATTTCGCTTTAAAATACAAATATCGCAAAATACTAATTTACAAATAACAACGGTCTAACGTATTATTAATTGACTATGAGTATTGAATAAAATCATTTTTATATGCAATACCTATTTATTTTGTACTAAGGTAGTTGAGTTTACTATATTTATTTATTTAAAATAATACCAAAATAAAAAGTATACATTTCTAGGAGCTTTCCATTTTCGATTATAGAAAAAAATGTATGTATATATAACATAAATGGGTACTTATGCTCAATATGTATTTCACCTTCTCCGTCTCTCACCACAACACACGCGGGAAAAATGGTTTTTGGGTCATTGATGGGTTGATTCAATTTAAGTTACATACTAGCAGAGATCTTGAATAAATTTTAGCTATTTTCCAATAAATCGATGTATATACCATGTCTAAATTTGTTCACTAAGTCAACGGAAAAAATGAGTTAGAAAAATAAACGAAGTGCAAACATTTACCAAAATCAAGAAACATAAAGCTAGAGCTTATAGTTTTAACTCGACGAGTCAGACATAAATGAAAATAGAAAACACTGCATGAAAGTATACAATATTTTGTTTGAATAGATAATACTTTGTAAAGTTTGTAAAAAAATTACGATTCCCTGTAATAAGGAAAAAATTAAATCAAATTATTTTAAATGAAATTTCTTCTATATCAGATATATAACATTAATGTTATCAAGAAACAAATTAAGGAAAGTTCAATTATTACAACCCCGTTGTGATTTAAAACTGAACGTAACATCTATATTTGTTCTAATCATAACACCATTTACTTTTGTGAATTTTTATTATAAATTTACATAAAGTAATAACCTAATCGAAAATTGACTCCCTCAATATTTGGTATTCAGATTACTTTAATGCGTGTTTCGTTTGATTTACCCTTACTTGTTCATTATTCATTATTTCATTACTCTCTGGATAGTACTATTATAGTCTACACCTGTATTAATATCAATGCCTACAGGAGTTCAATTGTCAGATTTTATTTCAATATTAATAACATACAATTAATCTGAATATATGGTGTACAGTAAATAACAATAATAAAAAAGTTAAACTTCAAGTTCTTACGAATATTATTTTTGAACCATAAGTCACAGCCAAAATAAGAACAAACAACTAATAATCGTTATTTTTGTTTGATCTTAAACTTTGTACATTTTTATATTTTTGTAAATTTGACGTATTTTGCAAAAATGTGAACTTTAAAAGCTTTTTAAAAAAAATATATTATAACGTATTTTCAATTTTTTTTTTAAATTACATAAAAACAACATATTATGATAACTTGCATTACAATTTTAAGATTTTTGTGCTCCTAAGCATATACACCGCATCAAAACATTAAAAAAATAAAAACAAAAATTTAAGTTAGTAAGAATTTAGCAGCTTAGAATTTTCCTTAATTTATTTGTTCAATAAATATTGTACTCAAAACGCAGTCAATCGTTATCGATACAAAAACGTTTTATTACTCAAAGCAATGCCAAAAATCAGAGTAAAAATGTTTGAACAAATAATATACTTAATCAAGTATAGTAAAAATGCAATGTGCAGTCTAGTGAAAATTAGATGTTTTATATTGTGAACCAACTTTATTTTATTACCTATACTTCTTTATGAACGATTCTGTACAAAGACATTTTTTCACTAATCCAATATTTAGAGACAATAAAATGATTTATTTTATAAGAAAAATATTAGGAAAGGAATTATCACAGAATTTTCTTTATAAAATTAACTGAACAATGTATTTCGATGAAATATACATTACTATATATAATATCATGCAATAAGTTGTATTTATATAAACAGTTGCAGTATATTAAAAAGCAACGTAAATTGAATAACAATATCTATAAATATTGGATAATGTTTTTTTTTTGCAAAACAAAACTTACTTTTTTTATAAATATTGTCTGTATTCACTCACTATGCAACAAAAACGAAATAGATTCAATTTCTGTTATCACTAAAGTAAGTTCTTTTGTAAAACGATATTTTACTAAACGACCGAATATTATACTACGTATCAAGTATATAAATATTACTAAACTATACACAAAAATGTTTGTATGTATTAATCATAAAATACAAAAATTCAATAAATAATTCGTAATTACATATCATATATTTATCATGCTATATTACAATAATAATCATAACATCATTATTCAACAATAATATGTTGTCCTAAAATTGTCAATTTTAAAAAATCACGCAAAATGTATAAGTAATATATAGTCATTATCGTACAAATGATTCATTAACAGTTATATAGTATATAACAAATATCATGATAAAAATGCTTGATTAGTTACTTGCTTTTTTTCTAATGACGACGTCTTAATTATATAATTATTACCATATAATATAAGTTATGACAAAGGTCAATGTACCGTGTACCGCAACGAACATTATTAATATAAAAAAATAAAAGATCATACATACTACTTGCGTGCAAAAAAAAAAAGGGTATGTTTTAGTTTATATTTTCGGGACGTAACTTGGTTATAAAAAAGATATACTAGCTACTTGTAAGCTTATAAACTGTTTTTACTAGATTATCTGAACAATACTTACCTATTAAATATAATTTTAGAAGCAAATTTCAAGATGTATCAAAATATTTTATATGTGAATTCGAAACAAATTCTCGTATTAGTATTATTAATAATAACTATTATTTTTGCTCTTGGTACTAGTCTCGTATACTTTTCATAAAACTATTTTGAAATGTTCAGAGCATTATTTTTTTAAATTTAATACATGATTAAGTACCTAATATTTTAGCGAAAGCGTCCTTTGGCGGAAATGTTCATGAAAATTTATCATTTATGGCAGAAACATTATAATCCTTAAGACGATGTAGAATATTATAAGCGATAATATACTGGCTATAGATCGGAAACCGAGAAGTAAATAATATTTTATAGTCAAGTAAATTAAGTATCAAATATTTATTTTAATAATGAACTTAGTAACGATATTGATATTTAATAACAGTCGTTACGGCCATTATTATCGAACATTTGAATTTTCAAATATTCTGTTTACCATTCTAATAATACATTACCATTTAAGTATTTTATTAATTTTTTTTATTTGTACAAAAAACTTTAGTTGATGATTTAAAAGTTCTTTGACTAGGTTGGCAAGGTGTGTTTTTGAAAATGTCCCGATCGATATGGGATAACTATTGACTCGGAACCAATCCCTAGGGTCTTCACTATCAGGATTCACTGATTAGGGTTGGAGGCTTCTTCACGTACCAAACTTAGACCAGCTGCATTCCCTTGCGAGTTATTTCGACTTTCAAATATTAACATAGTTATTTTTCTGGGAGGTAGAATTGGAAGTGGGTAGGTCGAGTGCGATGTTACAACTAGAGAGAGATTACTTTGAGAGTGTATAGTCATCCGAAATTATTTATACCTTTATTTAGTTTTGGTCAATTTAAATATTTTTGTAGTCTACATCATATAAATATTATATTTATTATGTGTGCCTACGATTACATATTCATTATAACGATTTTAACCAGACTTGTATATTATAGCAAAAGTATAGTAAGCATAAGTATAGTTTTACATTGAAAAAAATATGTTATGTTATGCAATTTAATTGAAATCATATGATCTTTAATTTATACAAATTAACTGTACTTTCCTATTAGACATCTGATACATATATTATAAAACTTATTACGTTGTATATTTTTTATTTATACCTACTATTTTTATATATGAAAATTAATTAGGACTACATATGTACATGCCAGAAGAACTAATTCTAATCATCAGTAAAATGATTTACTAATTTTTTTAATTTCACTTTATTTAAATAAAAATATAAGTTTGTGAATAAATAGAAAAAAAAAATTATAAACACAATTGTGTTTGAAATTTTGTATTTCTTGTAATTTGTAAATGCCTCAGATGAGTTAAATTGTGGACCTATAGTTTTATTTATATATAAAAAGACTGAGATAAATAACTGAAGTTGAGATTAAAATCGACGTTTTAATAAGCTTTAATGCTGAGTTAACTAAATAACCGACATTTTCGTTACCTATTACTGACAGGCCAAATTTTGAAAATAAAAAAGAATAAATTATGTCTGATTTTTACATTTTACCTAATTAATAAAATATTTTTTAAAAATGAGTCTTAGGAAATGTGCCAATATTCGAAAACGATTTAACAAATTGTATTCAATTACATAATATTAATTAGGTATTGGGTTTAATTAAATTTGAATTCACTAACTTCGTGAAAAATCGTGCAAGAATTCATTATAGTATCTAGTGAGTATTTTATGTTTTTTTTTTATTTATTTAATTTGTTGTGAATTTATATTTAGTTTATAAGATCTCTATTTGTATAATTGTAAGATCTTTTGTTTATCGTGGACTGTATACATGTAATTACCATCTACTGTTTATTGGTTTATTTGATTTACGTAAAAAACATGAAACAAAAAAAATTATAACTCAATTAAAGATTTTCAGTTCAGCGAGGCTTATATAAAATAAGTTTTCTAATATAATTACAATATTTGTTTAAAAAAATAAAATAAAAATATACCCATAAAAAAGTGCCATCCAAATCGGATCCGCAATAAATGTTTGGTCACCGCACATGATAATACTGTATTCATACAGTTTAATTTTCTAACCACGATAAAATCATTTTTATACTAATGTGTTCTTTTAAATTTCGATTTTTGGACTTATTACTTACTACTTACCTATTTTTTTTGTTTTCACCTTTTGTAATTATTGTTGATCTATCATAGTTTTAATACTAGTAGTTATAAACAATAAAATAAAATCATAAAAACTATAATAATTGCCCGAATGGAGTAATATTTATGATCATCAGATCGAATGAACGGATTATAAAATAATATTATTATAATATGTCTTAAAAGTCGATCGATGCAAAGTAATAATATTTCTGAACGTTGCCGATCCCATCGGTCAAAGCTTAGTAAGCTAAAAGATAGATATTCTTACGTAAGAATGTCCGATGTGAGTCGATACCCATCATTTAAATAATACATTTATACTTGTAGTACTAGTATTAGATACATATCTATCTGATCATGTATAGTACCAACAGTTATCCACTGTTTACCGGTTATAATTGTCTTGAATCACACGTAAATCTCTTTACAAGTTATAACACAACGGTAGGTATATGTATATTATTTTACAAAACGCCGAAGACGAAAGTAATCATTCGTTTCTTACGTGTCCGTACGGTTTTCTAACTTATTATCTATACCCTTCGGCTCTCGTGTGGGACGATATGCGAAATACGAAAAGTCCAAGTGTATTGCGCGCGTTCAGAACATGCGTATACCGATAATAATAATAATAATAATAATAATAATGAGGACGATCGAAAGTTGTGTTTTCCAATTGTCGGATGTGATGTATCGCGCGCGTATACAATAGAACGAATAAAACCGCTCGTTAGACATTTGGGCGCCGCAGATAATTTCAAAGGACAATATTTAATGAAATACTCGGGATGTTATCGGTGTCTTTATTCCCTTTTCTTTACATCGATTTCAATTTTTTTTTTTTTTTTGACGCACGCACGCACGCGCTTTTGGACGACGCGAGTGCCACGCGTGATAAAAGTTTTCTACGATCAATTTTTATCGGATGCAAGTTCTATACGCACTTTCGACGTAAAGAACGGGTGCCCGCATGTAATATTACACATAGGTACCCACCGTACTGTTTTGTATTTAAATTATATTTACGTATATTATGATATAATATATGATGTAAGCAGTAAGCACTCCTCGTTGCTATTCGCACCACAGAACACTATGTGTTTGTTTGAGTGCACTTGTGGGCGCGCGTGTTATATATCAAATAATACGTCAAAACAAAAAGTAAATACCACCGACAGCGGTTACGAGGGGAAGCGAATAATATTAGGGAGCAATATATTATAATAATAATGTAGATATAATAACTTACAAAGTTTAAATATTTAAAAACTAAAAATTATTCACTTGTGATTAATTGTTAATTCGAGTGTTTATTTAGTCCGAATCTACGACTAATTAACAACAATTATTAAAACCAAAACTGCAACATATCATTTACATATTAAGTGTTTTTTTTTTTTTTTGCTACAATGAAGCTTAAACAGTGGTTATGAAACTCATTTGAACGAGTTTATATCGTGATATTGAAAAGTGACGCGTTTATGCGTTGTCATGGATACAATTGACCATTAATTTGCATGCAATTACATGCGAACAGTAATATTGTACAATATAAGATAACATCAAAAACGTAATAATTTTCCAGGTATATTATATATACATATATATATATAACGCCGTTATAATATGAAAAGGTTGAAAGTTAAAACTCAAAATGGTTAAATATTTGAGTTTTACTTATGTACTTGTTTAAGTAATTTTTTTTTAAATCTATTATTACGTATAAATGTAAAATTAACGAATAATTAATTGACTGATGAAAAAATATACACATGGAATACTTACGCCGTAGCTTATTCGTAGTAGCGTAGTATTGACCGAAGATATGAGAAAAAAAATTAAACCATGACCGAGGTAATAGATATCTGATGCACTGATGCACAAACGCATTGTAATTGAATTTAATACTTTCACCTAAAATATATTATTTATACATACATTTGCTAAAAATTTTATTTTTAACACTCGACTGTTGTAAAATGACAAGCATGCGATACATAATATTATGTTTATATGACATCAGCTTCTCTATATTGTACGATTTCATCGAAACTGCATACAAATGTGTGTTTCAAATCAACAAATTGATGTAATTAAATAGTAAATATTATATTCCCAATGGAGCCCTATGACTCTATGAGATGTAAAAATATATTTTACAGCTTCACTCACACATCCACAGATATAATATATTTATGAATACTGGGTATAAAAAAAATAAACACGAATAATAATTTGTATATTTTATAATAAATTATAACTTTTTTTCTTTAAAAGAAAACGAGGAATATTTCTCGAGTTAATAAGTTTTAATACGAGTTTGATTTTTCGCAATATGCCCTGATCTTGAAACGTATCACAATTAATATTTGCTCCATTTGTCTGACTATTTTTCATGTTTGGGATACAATTATGGCATCAGTCTGTGACGCTTTCCTGACTACCAGTTTCCCTATAAATTGATAACCCATCATTTCGGAATCTCTTCAAATTATGTTAATATAACTGTCAAACAAACTCTTCTATTTGTATGATTAATCCGTAGGAACAGTCATCAGTTTCGCGGCGTCTATCGATTTGGATCTACTCTACGCTTATTGGCTTATTTAATCCGAAATTAAAGGCCGAAATCGATAATATTTTAATTTTCAATACAAAGAACATATCGATATTAATCTGAAAAGCTGCTTTAATTAACTGACACTAACACGGCTGATAGAGTTTGTGATGACAAAAATATACAACATATATAATATTATAATATATTACTAATAAATATACATACACGCATTACTATACTAATATAATTACCTAACAGATTTAAATTTTAATACTTTTATAACGCTATTATTCGTTGGATAAAATAAAATAAAAAACTAATCTAATATAATTATTATATTTAAATGAATAAGCTTACCTCAACGTTACACATCTGTTCTACTAAAAACTGTTATACAATAAATATTTTATTATTTTCATTTTATAACTTTATGAAAATAAAATTTCCTACTTATCAGTTATTATATATTTAATATAGGAACCGTTGTGTGGTATTTATTATTATTATTATTATTTTTTATAATACGCTAAAAATAATATAATTAAAATTATAAGAAATAATTCAAGTATATTATAATATAATTAAAAAAAAAAATATTGTAGCAAATAGTAAAAACACTTTTGAATCACAATGTTCAACTTTTGGAGCAAGTTAATGAAAGCAATTTAACATAAACGTGTAATTTATTTATTTGTATTTTGTATGCATTTTTTTTTACCATAAATAAAGTCTTATTATAAATGCGTATAATATTTATGTATTAGATATTTGATGGACCGTTGATTAACGGTGGTACAGATATTACAAAGATCGTAAAAACTTGAGAAATTGAGCCGTGTTAGTGTCAGTTAATTAAAGCAGCTTTTCAGATTAATATCGATATGTTCTTTGTATTGAAAATTAAAATATTATCGATTTCGGCCTTTAATTTCGGATTAAATAAGCCAATAAGCGTAGAGTAGATCCAAATCGATAGACGCCGCGAAACTGATGACTGTTCCTACGGATTAATCATACAAATAGAAGAGTTTGTTTGACAGTTATATTAACATAATTTGAAGAGATTCCGAAATGATGGGTTATCAATTTATAGGGAAACTGGTAGTCAGGAAAGCGTCACAGACTGATGCCATAATTGTATCCCAAACATGAAAAATAGTCAGACAAATGGAGCAAATATTAATTGTGATACGTTTCAAGATCAGGGCATATTGCGAAAAATCAAACTCGTATTAAAACTTATTAACTCGAGAAATATTCCTCGTTTTCTTTTAAAGAAAAAAAGTTATAATTTATTATAAAATATACAAATTATTATTCGTGTTTATTTTTTTTATACCCAGTATTCATAAATATATTATATCTGTGGATGTGTGAGTGAAGCTGTAAAATATATTTTTACATCTCATAGAGTCATAGGGCTCCATTGGGAATATAATATTTACTATTTAATTACATCAATTTGTTGATTTGAAACACACATTTGTATGCAGTTTCGATGAAATCGTACAATATAGAGAAGCTGATGTCATATAAACATAATATTATGTATCGCATGCTTGTCATTTTACAACAGTCGAGTGTTAAAAATAAAATTTTTAGCAAATGTATGTATAAATAATATATTTTAGGTGAAAGTATTAAATTCAATTACAATGCGTTTGTGCATCAGTGCATCAGATATCTATTACCTCGGTCATGGTTTAATTTTTTTTCTCATATCTTCGGTCAATACTACGCTACTACGAATAAGCTACGGCGTAAGTATTCCATGTGTATATTTTTTCATCAGTCAATTAATTATTCGTTAATTTTACATTTATACGTAATAATAGATTTAAAAAAAAATTACTTAAACAAGTACATAAGTAAAACTCAAATATTTAACCATTTTGAGTTTTAACTTTCAACCTTTTCATATTATAACGGCGTTATATATATATATGTATATATAATATACCTGGAAAATTATTACGTTTTTGATGTTATCTTATATTGTACAATATTACTGTTCGCATGTAATTGCATGCAAATTAATGGTCAATTGTATCCATGACAACGCATAAACGCGTCACTTTTCAATATCACGATATAAACTCGTTCAAATGAGTTTCATAACCACCGTCGAAGAAACGTGTGGAACTGTATTGTACAATATTATATTTTCTACTTTCGAAAAATAAAAATAATTTGAGAACTTAATATATACCATACATACACACACACACACACACACACACACGATAATATGACGACGGGATCCAATGTTTCAGACCACTGAACGCGATACCCCGGCGATATCGAATTATTATTCGATTATTGCGTTTCGTCGGCAACCTTTGGGGCTTCGCGGCGTTCGCCACTGCCCGGACATGCCCGCGACGTGCTACTGAGAGTGCCGTCCGAGCAGCAGTCTTAGTCCGTTTCAGAAACCGAGTCCACGAGTAAGTGGCTATAGAAAATCGCAAGATGCGCGGCCTACAACTGCGACAGCTGTCCAACGCGTTGAGACCGGCGGCGGCGTTACGCCGGCACCTGACTTCGTCCGCGGCGACGGCGAATTTCGATCTCGGCGGAGTGTTCGTGCCCATACCGACGCCTTACATGGCCAACGGCGACGTCGATTACGGAGCGCTCGCCTACAATTTCGAACGATGGGAAAAAATACCGTTCAGAGGTGACCGCGGATCCATACACCTAAATAGATATTATTATTTGTTTATCGTGTTGCTATTAATATGATTATGTCTAAAAGCATTAGCCGATGAGCGCAGTCGTTCCAAACCGAAAACCGAATAATTATAAATAATATACAATCGATTCGTAGCACGAGGCCGACGCATTGCTTAAAACGTTAGCGCCGCTTCCGCAATTAATAAAACAAAATTAGTAATAGATCATACACAAACGTTTTTACTCATAGTGGTTGATAGATAAGGATAACAGTGCCGATATTTTTTAACTAAATACTGCGTATATTAAGAGACAGTGCTTTAGCATGAATAGGTTTTGAATAGGGACCCATCATAGCCATATCGACCCGATTCATTTTACTAAACAACACGAGTGTACTTATACTTAAGTTTTATCTTTCTCGTGTATTTTTAACTTTTATTCATAATGATTAAATGTGATTAATAATATTAGTCAAACCTACCAATCACGAGTTTACTTTATAAAAAGAACAGAATTCTGATACGATCATAACGCCGGCCACGAAGTAAATTATAAAATGCCTTAATATATATTTAAATTATGTACTATATATGCGTTTATATATACGCAAATAACTAAATTCAACAGTATATCAAAATTATATTTCATGCACACAAATAAAAAACTATAGTGATTTATAGTCTCATATTTTGTAAGCTTATATTATAGTTATAACTAAGCGTAAACGTTGAACGTTACACTGTGGTTTTCGGCCAATTTTGTGATTTTAATACTTTACTTCCAACGTATGTCAAAGAAAAATAATTATCAAATAAACAAATAAAACTAGATTACTAGATAGTGAGCATAAAACATAAGTATATAGAATCTACATGGAAATCTTATTATTATCTGAAATAAAATAAACTTACATTTTATGTGGTGGTAAATAATAATATATAATATAATATAATCAATTATATTATAAACGAATTGAAATTCGATATTCTTTATTTGCTTATTTATTTCATGAGAATCATGTGGGTTTCAAATAAAACAATAAGTAACTTATAACTCACGAGGATCGACGGAAACAATTACAATTTATTGTCAGTTGGCTCCTAAAACATGTTTTTGAAAAAAATCGATTTAAATATTTAATGTTAGGTAATAGAAAATATTATTAATTTATACATTATTCCATTCCACAAAAATCAAGTTTGTAGAGAATACATTACCACAACAAGTGTGGTTTTGTTTTTATTTTTCATAACAAAGCATAACATGCAACTGAAAAATTAACATATGTATTTATGATTAAACGCACTTAGTTTTACATAACAACTTTCTTGTACGATGCTTTACAGAAACCATTTCATTTTCGTACTATTGTACGTCCAACTCGATTCTATACCATCAATAAAAGAGACAAAAGTTTAATTTAAAGTTCTGTTTAAAACAATAGCAAATTGTAAAACTTATTTGATAATAAATTAATAATATATTATTAATGATAATTTATTATATTATGGTGGTTTTAAAATTTAACTTTTAATTATTTCAAAAGCACTTTATTCACTTACCTTGTAAAAAAATAGATTGTACATTGTGAATTTTTATTTTAATAAGTATATAACGGGTTTATTGTATTCATTTTTGACTATTTGGGAAAAAAATTAATATAATATTTATGTGAAACTCATTCGTGTAAAAACTAAGCACCTAACTTTAATGCAATTTTTCAGGGTATTGTGTGGGCGGATCTAATGGTGAAGGACCATATTTAAAAGCCGAAGAAAAAATAGAAATGGTATCCAAAATTCGATCTATGATTGGAAAAGACAAATTACTGATTGCTGGGACGACCTGTGAATGTGAGATAATAAAAAATTTAAATATTAAATAATATATGTAGGCGTAAATGAAATACACAAATGTATATATGATTATAATATAACTCTATTATGTTTTCAAAATCAAATCAAACCATAAAATACATTCAAACTGTAGATAAGAGTAGTAAATTAAATATATAATAAATTTAATTTATTTTATTTACATAGCAACCAAGTTAACATGTGACCTTAGTAAAGCTGCGGCTGAAGCTGGAGCTGACGGCGTTTTGGTGATGAGTCCATTCTACTTTAAAACTAGAATGACGGTGGGTACCCAACATCTAATTAATAATACGTTATAAAAATATTTTATTTTTTTTATTCTGCTTACATTTTGTAATTATTAATATCATATAATATATGGTTAATTAGTTCGAAAAGTGATAAAAAAAATACATCCCTAAACTAAAACACCGTAGAATGACCAGTAATTAAAAAGGTTTCATTGCGAATAAAATAAAAAAATTAAACTAAGCCTATATACAGGGTGTTTTGCCGTATTTGTATCTATAATATTTTTTCCGTTTAAAATATTTAAAATATGATGATATTTAAAAATGTTCACTATAATAAATATTAAATAAATAATACATGGTACGGTTATTAAAATCCATATTTTTCTTAACATATTTCTTAAAAGTTTAAGTCTCGGTTTACAGTTATAATTAATATGATTAAGTTAAATCAATATTTTCCACGGTTTGTCCATGCATAACAGGTCTTAAGGATTAGGTAGGAGGCAGATACGGGGTAGAGGAGTAGGCGTAGCATATGATCTATAATAAATGGGGGAGATAGACAAGGACAAACATATCGAAACATCCTGTATATGAAATGTATGTACCTGCCTACGAGTATATTAAAAAAAAGGAAAGGAAAATTACAATAGGTGTAATATATTATAATTAATATTAATTAAAATAAAATAAGTACAACAGTCGTGATTATGTTTCTTCGTCTGTGACAATATTATAAAACGTTATGGAAAAGTATCTACATTTTAATTACTTTACACATTCACATAATTCTCGTTCACGGTTGTTCCACAGAATAAATTATTTTAAACCAATTGTACGAAGATACGCGATGATATTATATAATAAATTACAAATTTTATTTATAATATAAAATAAAATACCGTGAAACCAAAATGCCCGTTTACTCTCGCGGTGTGGTAATTTTAATAGAAGTCTAATACTATTAGTATAGAATATTACGATAATTATATTCTGATAGAATACTAGGTTATTCTTTTTTTTTTACACAGTATGATG
Organism: Rhopalosiphum maidis; assembly: GCF_003676215.2. Classification (NCBI taxonomy): domain Eukaryota; kingdom Metazoa; phylum Arthropoda; class Insecta; order Hemiptera; family Aphididae; genus Rhopalosiphum; species Rhopalosiphum maidis. The sequence continues at coordinate 35,400,173 of NC_040880.1, read as the reverse complement.
TATTGATTTAGGTTTAGTTGACGTGTTATTGATAATAGTCTCACGGTTGTAGTGCTAGACTTCGAGCAAATAACTATACTATATATAATAATAAAGTTGTATTTTACTCAACAGTAAGATAATCATTATTAATACATTAGGTATGACGACAACTTTAAACCGTCTTATCGTTAATCAAAAATCAAAATTTAATAGATTTGCAAAAAAAAAAAAAAATCATTTTTTCGAAAATATCCTCAATCCCTATCACTAGCAATAAAATACTAAATTTTACTTTATGTAATTTCTATATGTTTTTTCTTCGAGATCTGTTATCATAATATGAGTTTTCAGGAGGACTCGTTATACAAGCATTTTGTATCGGTGGCAGACTCGTGTCCTGCGCCCGTCATAGTGTACAACATGGTTCCCGTTACAGGTATCGACCTCAGCGTCGACGTATTGAAGAAAATGTCCTTACACCCGAACATCGTCGGCGTTAAGGATAAAGACGTAAGCCACACGCTATTTGAATAAACGGAAATGAGAATATTACAAAACGTAATGCACGCAACTACCTTTTGTTTTTCTTTTTGTTTCTGGAATTCCATGCGCGTCGTGTAGATGGGAAAACTCGCAGCGCTGGTCACCGAAACGCAGGACCAAAGGTTCCAAATCGTCGCCGGTTCGGCGAGTTATTTATTGGCCGCCATGCTCGTTGGTAAATCGAACGACTTGTATATTTAAATATTCTTATAATTTCTATCGTCCCTTTGAGATAACTTTGTTAAGGTTAATTTTTTTTTACTTCAAGGATGCTCGGGCGGAATAAACGGTTTGGCTGCTGTGCTTGGCGAACCGTTGTGTAAAATGCACGAACTGGCAGTGGCGGGTCAGTGGCAGCAGGCTTTGGAATTGCAGAGGAAACTCGTCAATATTGATTTGCTGGTGAGATGTTTGATTGATTTATACATACGACGTGATAGAATGCGTGCGTAATGTGCACTTAAAATCGATGTAATTTAATTATACGATCCGGTCAAAAAACACGATCTGGAGTTCGGTTGGACGGCGGATTGCTGTTACATTATAGTATTTCGTATTTTTCACGATTAATTAAAAAAAAAAAAAAATTAAACGTGTAACATTTAGTATTTTTCCCTCGGAGGCTTGGACTATTTTTAATTTGGAATTTTCGGTATTATATGCATACCTACGAGTCAAGTATTATTGCTAGCCTAATATCGCACTGTTTCAACAATAGAGGTGTAATCGTTTTGAAGTCGATCGATAACGCGTATACTCACATTTTGTGTATAGACGTTTTAAAGTTAACCGTGTAAATTGTTAAATAACTAAAAACGACATTATATTTTACTGTGGATTTTCCATATTTTCTCCGTAATCGTTTCGTGCACGCGTGTAATGAAAATAACGTAAGACATTTCGTATAATATGTGAATAATTATTATATTATACGACGACTGTCGTGCAACAGTTACGGCGACGATATTCATTTAGAAATTGATTGTGTTTACTCAACGTAAATATATAAATAATATGATGTGACAACTAGACATTACATAAATATTTGAATTTCTACGGTATATCACCTGTGGTATACGACACCTATTGCATCAAAAATGTATTATTTACTACGACTCCGATTTATTGCGGTTGATCGGTTAATCGATATCGATCGCAATAATATTGTTATATTCAATGAATATAAATTGACTTGGGGATTTTTAACTGTGTTGTTTTGCAGCTGATGCAAGAATGTGGTCCGGCCGGTCTAAAAGCTGCAATGGAACTGTTGGGCTATAAAGGAGGTTTGTGTCGATCTCCGTTACCGCCGATCGGCAACGAGAAAATCGCAAAAATCAAACAGACGCTAGAAAAAGATGGATTTTTGTAATGGAATTAAATGAAACAAATACAAAAACAGAAAACATTACAATTTATACAGAATCATATTATATATATATATTTTATTATAAACAAAAGTCAATACATTATTTTATACAAGTACATATACAATTAATAAGATAATTATATCGATATATTAGCTTACGATCAACGTAAATATACATTTTTCTAAATAAATTAAATACAAAACTAATATTTTAGGAATAAACACATATATATATATTCATAAGAAGCATTTATAATTATTTCACTAACGGAATAAACGACACCGTCAACAAAAACCGTTATAAAATGTTGGCTCAACGTTTTTAAAAGTATAAAGATGTTTGTACGTTGCTTAAAAATATTTTTTCTTCCGATGTATTTTGCCATGGCACGTTTAAGAGTTTATATATGTTCAACACACTTCGTTGTAAGAAGAATTGCGTACACGAAAAATATTAAATTAAAAAAAATCAAGAATACGTTAAAAACTTTACGATAAAAAACAACAATATTACTAATTATCATTTTGGTCATTGAAATCGTTGATGAGATAGGTAATATAATTGTTTATGAGTTTTTGAACAAAAACAATTTGTACATAAATATTAAAAAAAAAAAAAATGGTACAACTTAATTATGTTTTCATTTGAAAAAAATTCTGAGTTTCGAACGATTTGTATTTTAAAACTTGGTAACGATGTAAATAATAATAATTTAAACTTATTCGACTAAACATAAAAATAATTAAACATTGAATACTTAAGACTAACTTCTGGTACTATAATACACACAATATATCACAAACGCAACGTTGATTTTTTTCTCATCTTCATCCAAGCTTGTTAACACGGGCTGTACGAGGTTAACTTTGGAATCTCCACGGCGACAAATCTAGTTCCGCCAAGATCTGTCTACACGGGATCAATGCGTTCCTGTTTTGGAGATAAAATCAAATGTAAATAAAATATGTATAAAGAACAAATACAATTGAAAACCGTTTTCACTACGACTAGCATCCACTATATAGAATAATATAACGGTTGTATGCAATTTGCATGAAAATCGATCTCAAGTACAAACAAATATTGATAAAAATTGGTAAAATGTAATTTTAATTTACAGCTCGCATAGATGGGCGGGTATGTAATATATAGTAATTTTACATCGAAGTTAGAATCGAATAGGTTTTACCTAAATTTATAATGTAAAAATAACTAAAAATATGTGTATGATATTTTATCGATGTTAGACCGCAAAACCGAATAACTAAAATCGTATATAACTATACAAGTGCAATTATTTAGTATCTGAGCAAATTTGTTTTTTTAACTTATACTTTATATATTAAGTTCTGTTTTTGTGTTCAGAACTTATGTTCAAAATAAGCTGTCGTGTTTTTAGCCTAGGTTCACGCGAGGTACTAAGTCTTGAATTTAAATAAATATCGATTAATGATGTAATAGATTTTAAATTTACAATTTAATATAATATCGCAAATTGCATTTCCTACCTGATTATTTTGATGTATATATTACAACTATATATAAACTTACCCAGGGTTGATTTGTAGGAATGCGTTTCTCTGCATCGTCTGTATGTTATCGCCAGTCAAACATATGAGAGTGGACAACGAAAACCTCCTGATGACGGAAAGTTGATCTAAAACAGTAACAATAACGTTAAAGAAGATGCCATTACAAGCAAACGTTTTGGATTGACCGTACAAGCGTGATTGTAAATTAATAATGATGTGTATTACTAGTTTTTACTATACAGAGTGATTTTCCGACGATACAAATCCTAATTTTGTCTTTAAATTGTGCATTTATTCAAATTGTATTTTTATTTTCTCTTAGTAATCTTTGAATAAGCTTTTAAAAACTTGTACTATAACAATTATTAATTGTTAGGTTTAGGAGTTTTGGGGACTATGAACATTTGAAAACTTTTAAAACAATACATATTTTTCTAATGTAATTTTATAATAATTGTAAACATTGTTTTCTACTGTACTTGAAAATAAAAACATTTTCAAAAAAAAAAAAAAATCATCTGCTTAACAATTTATAGACAAGAAATGGAGGTGATGTACTTATTTGAAAAAAAGCAATTTTGTAACGTAATAGGATACTATTTACATAGCATAAACATATAATTATTTTAATACGGTATTTAAGTATGAATACTTGAAAATTCAAATAATCAAAATTGTATTAAATGTTTCGTTGAGCACCATTATAAGAGTGATATTGTAAGCGTGAGCCTGATATCATTGTATATATATATATATATATTTATTATGCTTGAAAACTGCAGAAGTACTCAGTGAAAAATATTTAATGCTTACCCGGGGAATAAGCTCCAGGCGATATATCGTACTCGTAAAAGAATCGATCGCCTGCTTTGTAACGGAAGAATCCTTCTCCGAGGACGCATCTAAAGGAGGGAGTGGTTAGCGTTCCCGGAATAATTCTTTCGAGCATACCGCCAACCAGGTAATCGATGTCGTCGACTGTTGGATAGATTTTAGCTAATCGTTCAATCCTCTGCAAATTTAATATTTTTAAGTGTTTGCGGTCAAAACGGTCCTTGATTAATAATTATTATTGTTGTGAAAATTACCTCTTCGTCCATGACGTCTCTGATATCATCGAACGACGTAGCCTTCGGTAATCCGCATAACGTCCTAAAGTGATTATACGACGGTATTCCCATGTCTCGACCACGTTGGATGTCTTTCGCTACTAAATCTTGTCCCAGAGGTCCATTAGCTCTGAACAGCAAATCTGTAATCTGAAGGAAAAATACGACTATTTTATTAAATATTCAAAATAAAACGTATTATACTATTTTAAAAGTCTGTAATTTCGTTTAACGTTTAGTTTATTGCGAGTATTCAACTTATTTGTAAACACAATTATTAATCGTGATAATTAAAAAATAAAAATTTCGACGAAAAATAATGTAATTAAAATGCACAATTGAATTATAAAATAAAATTGTATTGTTTAATCGAATTTCATTACAAGCTATAAACATGGTTAATGTATAATTATATATATATATTGATAATTATCAACATAATAATAGTTATTTTACGTATTGATCGAATGAATAAAAAAGTTATAATTTAGTGTATAAAATTGTTGATACCTATGTACTTTATACCTATGCTTTATAATAATTAGGATGAGCGAGTGCCCTCAAAAGTACCTTTTTTTTTACAAATTTGCCCTAAATTGCCTAGAATAAAATGCAGCAGTTTTCCTCAACCAAATTTACCAATTGCCCCCAGATATTATTATAACATGATTATAATACCAATCCATAAAATAGAGGATATAAATACGTAAATAATAATAATTATTATTATGAAAAGATAAATACCATAATTACAAGCGGCATTGAATGTAATTTGTCAAAAAGGTAAATTAGTAAAAAATTATAAAAAAATAAATCTATAATTGCAATTAAATATAAATGATATGCAGGTATTGTAATTTGTAACATAAAAAAATTCAAATAATTAAAAAAAAATTATATAAAATGATAGGTAAAATTTATAAAGATAATATGAATAGGTAGATACAGTAATAAAAAAATAAATACAATAATTATTATAATTATACTTCAACGCCTCTAAAATTACGCACTCTGGTAAAATACTCTTTGTACCAGGTGATCTATTATTATTATTACAATTTTTTTTATTCTTATACACTGTGATTATTATTTATATATTTACTTCCTCTTTTTTACGGATTGGTTTTATAATTTGGATTTTTATATTCCAAAAATGCAAAATATGACGATAATGTTATGTTGTAAGAAGTTCTACCAACATTCTCTCTAAATATATTCTCTGAACAATTAGAAAATGATTATTTTATGAAAAATTATCAATGGACATAAAAATATAATATGTTTTAATATAATATATATATATATATATATTTTATCAAAATGGTATACAATAAAAATAGCATGGTGACTATGTATTAGAATTATTAGATGCACAAATAATAATGTGATAAACTTAACAAAGTTTTCGTTAAATTAAAATTTATAATAATAATGGAAAATTAAAATAAATTAGTATTATTTTTTCATAGATAATCTACAAAATATTCCAAGATATTAGTTGGATTAATAAAAAAAACTAAATATCCTTTAGCTCCTGAAATGTACCCAAGTATGCAAAAACACTATTCATTGTGAAATCTGTGTTTAATGATCGTCTTAATTTTCATTCTAGCATCATTCCACATAACGATCAATGAAGAAAACCAAAAATATAAAAACCCGTGTTCTACTTAAAATCAATAATTATAACTTATAAGTGCAAGGTAAATCGGTACTAACAAATTTGTTCGGTATATCATTAAATATTTTCTCTGTGTTAATTGTTTACGTTATTAATTTAACGAAATAATGTAATTTATAATGTAATTTTTATACGCGTATAACATACTTAATATCTTAGAGTAGTTATTGTTAAGTATATTAATGAGCGTGATAGCCATTAAACAGATTTTTTATCAATCAATTACATCTCAACTAAAACTAAAAACGTTGTGGTATTTTCGGTGCAATTAAAACTTTTATTTCATGAATAACGACGAGAAAAAGTAATAAATCATAACACCATTTATGGTAAGTACTCACTTCTTCACTGAAAAATATGTCTTGTGCTTGTTGAGGTTGTGTGGCTATGCCTCTCAGGAACATGTCATAGTTACCCGGTCTTTGTATGATACCGGGCTTGTTCATCCATTCACTGAAACGTGTTGGCGCGGCACCGTTTTCGCGATCTTCATTCACCAAGCTGAAGGATTTCAAATAAAAACAATTAAGCACTTTGGTCTTTTGTGTTCGGGTAATCTTTTCACTCACTTAAAAACTGATGGTACCAGGCTGTGCAATGATCTAAACGCTCCACCGGCAAAACTAGCCAATGTAGACGGATTAATGTTTGAATTGTATAAATTACTATAACCTTGTTTCAGCGGAGAGATGCCGTTTTCACGAACATAATTTTCACCTATAAACAATACAACTATTATTAGCGACAACTCACACGGTGAAAAACTACTAACTCCATAGGATTATTATTGTTTTAATGTTTTCCTATTTTTATTTTCTTTGTTTCTATTAAGTTAAATCAACTGTTTATAATTAACTAATGGTTTGTATTTGCGAAAAAAAAACTATCGATATGTATACTCGTATTTTATATTATAATATTTTTTAGTATAAAGTATAATATCACGCGATAAAACTTGTAATAAAGAAAGGATTAATATTTAATATTAAGTTCAAACTATTTTATTTATTTTCACGTATATCTAAAACAGTTACACACATTCCTTATGTCAAAGGATCATTGTATTTTAGGAATACAGAATTAAGTCGTCTTTGTTGAATAAACTATTTAACAAGAAATGTTTTGAATGAATAATGATATACAGGTAATATTACATTTAATAATTCAATTATATATAAAACATTACTAAGAACATAATTTGAACACTCGTCAGCTTATTTTAGTAATACTTTCATTATAAAAAAATATCCTATCTATTGTATGTAATAAAATCAAAAAGTAATTTAATTATTTTATATTTGTATGCACTATGTTGTACGTGTTGGTTTTTTATTAGTGGTATAACGACATTATTATTAAAACGAATTAAAAGTTATTAAAACCAAAGTTTATAATGGTTATAAAATAACGAGTAACATAATATTACTATTATTACGGTTATTGTTGATATTACTACTAGTATGACATTGATTTCCATAATATTATTACAACTTTACGTAGAATTTATGTATAATTGATAACATTTATGTAATCTTTTATGTTCATTAAAATGTTAATATTCTGTTATTTCGATATTTTTTACTCTCGTATAAGATCGAATGGAAATAAATTATGTAAATGTAAATAAATCTAACAATAATGGTAAAGATTTTAAGCTTATTTTACTAACGTGTTAAATTTAAGTATTTTGAGTAAGACTATAAAAACGTTGAGATATAATTTATCTTAGTCATAATTATAATTAACAGTGTTTGAAAGTGTATAATAACATCTGTAAATTGTAATATAAAATTAAATTGAACTTAAGTAGATTATTATGATAGCACATTGTTGCATGTAATTTAATTTAGAATATTATGTATAGGTACTATTGTTTTGGTCTCAGCAGCAAATGAAAACTGCGACATTGGTATTCAGTTAAATTACCTAATAAAATTGGCAGGAACTCGTTGTACGTGATGTGCTGAATGATGGCGATGACAAACTTTCTGGCTTCTTGGTACAGTATCTCATCGGTCCATTGCGGGTTGAGCTGCGCAAATTCTGTCGCCAAGAAGTTGTGTAACCGTAAAAGGGCTACTTGAGACACGGCCATGTCGGGATGCTGATTTACTCGACCGTCGCCTAATCGGGGTGGACGGAAATGAGAACATAATTTAAAAAAAATTTTCAACACTACTATTTGTGCTATGGATCTAAAATTATTATTAATAATACGTGCATTTAATGCGGGACTCACACTCTCATATGTTTTTCAATATTAAGAAGAAAGTTTTGTGAGGTAGATTATTTTTGCATACACAAGTTGTTTTTTTAATAATCATTATGATGATTAATAGTTCAGGAATAACATAATTATTTTTATGCTGGTCAAGATGAAAGTACGTTTTACACGAATAAAAATACCTATTATTCAAAATACGTTTTATAAATTAATGTATTTCAACTGTATTTAAAATTGTTTAGAAACACAAAAAACTATCATGCACTTTTTTTTACGTGTTCCTATATTTTACAACTGATCTTGCACCTTCAAATTCAAAACTTAAAAGTAAACATTTTGGAGCTTTGAAGAGTTCGTAGCATATACAAATATTATGCAGGTATTGCAAGTGTGCTATTGCAATGCAAATTTATTTAATCGTCGAGATTTAATGATAATAAGGAAAATAACATTTTTAAAACGTATGTATTACACGAGTTACTTGTATACATTGTAATACAACCTTTTAAATTTAACCACCTCGTGTGTGAGATTTAACTATTGTGTTTATAGCCTATGTGAATTTATGTCATATTTAATTGGCTGCAAATTGCCTACGAACAACAAAAAACAAATGCGACGCCATCACAACCGTAACTGCTTCTGTAAAACTTGACCCGATTACTCGACCAAACCAACACACTACCATATCAATGGGAATAATAATAAAAAATATATATATTATTATTTTGTTTACAAAATTATGCCCATTGATACCGCAATACAAAATGGTTCAAAAATTCATAATATTCGGGTAACTGTTTCGAATCGAAACGAACGAGAAAATCGATAAAACGTTTCGATATTAATCACCGATTGATGGCGATTAAGTGTTCAACGAACTTTATTTTCAATAGATCTTTATTACCTGCTCTGTAGCAGACCTCCGTATTCGTTGCAACGTTACAAGATTGCGTGGGAGTGTTGACGTTTGGCATGAACATTCGTCCGTCTCTTGTGATCTGTGCCCTCATCCTGCCTGCCCTGAAAGACCTCAGGTTTCCGGCTGTCTGACCTGTTGCGCCATACACAAGTGAAGCATCCAGGAAATGGGTCGTCGCTATCACCTGCAGGTGGTTAGAAAAAAAATCAATATTAATCGATCCATCGCTTGAGAAGCGCTTTCCACGCACGCAATTTCCCGTGAACCGCCTAACGTAAACATATATTTTTATCTAGTTAGTCAAATTCGTGTCCTCCAAAATACCGTTCTTTTGTTATTTAATTTAAATTACCTATTCTTGTTATTGCGTAATATAAATAATTATTATGCGTGATTGAAAACTATATATTATAAACTTAAAACAGTTAAAACTGCGTTCTATATCTAACAGTTACAAATAATTCAAATTGTTTACAATGTCTGGTTTTAAATAATTGACATAAAAATAATGTATTTTATGATAAATAAAATAACATGTAAGCATTTCCAAATAAAATTAATTTATTGCTGAAAAGGGACAAAACTCAATATCGAATAAAATAATTTAATTTGAATTAAAGAATTATTAAATGTGATTTAAACTTACTCCATATTAAATAACTAAAATTCAAAAGTACCGGATAGCCGAGTTAAAATATTAAATTATCAAATTTAATTAAAAAATACTTTGCAATATTTATTATTTCTGAATTAGATAACACAATAATACTTTCTATTATCGATATTATAATAAATTATATTTTTCTAACTATAATACAATTTTAATTTTAATAAATAATTCTTATAAAAGGTAAATCGATGAGCTATAAAGGATTTAGAAAGTATATGGTACTGTTGGAAAAATATGAATGAAATAATTAACAATAAACGAATTAACAAACCTTTTGCTGTGGTTTTAAGGTGCACCCAAAATCGTCGGATGATACGGTTCTTTTGGCGGGTAGACACGCTGTACCGAACCTGGAGTAGAAATGATCATTGGCGGGTACGGGGATTGGGAAACAATTGGGATGTAGAGTTTCGATGGGCAACAGTTTACCGTTGCTGGCACAACAATCAGGAGCTGAAAAAAAATACACAAAATAATCGTTAATTAAAATCACAACCATTGCGAATTTTTTTTAATTTTAAATCATTTTATATAAATTAAGTTTTTTTTTTTAATAAATTTGTGTGAGTTAACGGCTAACCTATACCAATATTATCATATACATTTTAATATTATATAATAATATATTAATATTATTTTTGAACCTATACCGTTGCTGGAAACTTGTATGGTACAATACATTATAATTATTCGCGCGTGATAGTAAAATAAAAATTCTAAATTAATATGAAAAGAAGTGTCTGATTTAGAAAGAATTGACCCTCGAGACACGCAATATTATGTATATTGGACATATGGTGACATGCATTATAATTTATCTATTTTAGTTCTTAACTTTCCAAATCAACAATAACAGGAAGGAAAAATTTCGTGACTACTATATGTATGACTAGCAACAATTATTACATTCATAAATAATATATACAGCTTGTATTTACAACGTAATGTAAAATATGTCTATGTGTATAGGCACATTAAAAAAAATGATTATGTGGTGAAAAGCATTCAATAACTTTTCTATTTTACATAATATTATGTCATTATAATTTATAATTAGCTTGTAAGTAATTATTTCTATGCATTTTAAAATAATAGTATGAATGATTTATGCCATTAAAATATTATTTTGTTTATTTATTCATTTTATTCGATAGCAAATTTAATTCAAATTTTAATAATACATTTTAAAAATTATTTATTTTTCTCCAAAGAGATGATAATTTATTTCAATAATGTATCCTGTCTAATATTTAACCTACTAAGTCGTATACAAATATGTCAATTTGTATTTGTAATAATTTTAAAAAAGAGTTATTATTTTGTAAGGAAATGTAAAAAAATATGATATGTTCTTTACTTGTAATATAACGCTTAGAATCAATAATTGAAAATCACCGTCGACATGGATTATAATACAGCTACATAACAATCTGGATAACTTTTTTATAGGCTTCGATGGATCCATAAGTAAAATTACATTTTCGAAATAGTTGTATAAAAGATTATCAAATAAAAAAATACTCGTCCTATATCAAAAGTTCAGAAAAATTAAAATTTATATCCAATATACAATACAGTATTGTATTTGTATGCATTATTTATTATTATTTTTTGTAGAACGTATATTATTTTATCGATAATGCTTAATAAACTTAATAGATGAAAAAGTAATATGATATTTAATTAACAATTTCAAGTGAATCTGTTACACTTATAAAATTGGATTCAATTTGGAGTTCAAAAGATGGCATTAAATAATTTTTTAGATAAACAATAATTATTAATCAATATTATCATTTTTTTTTATTTTTTTTTTTTTTTGGCCATGTCAGCAAAGAGTAACAAGACAACATATTACAAATCTTTGGTTGACTGACTCGCGTGAATCGACGAGCATATGATCGATACAACAATTATTTTTTAATCAAAGTAGCGTTACACAGTTATGTTGCCATCAAGGTACTGAGTGGTTTTCACTTTTATACTAATCGTTTTAAACAGGTCACAGCTAGGCACTTCGTCATAAAACGTATAGATATACCTCTGAAAATCGGCAAACCATATAATATACAGTTCAATTATGTACGTCTGCTGTCTAAAAATGTGCCATGCATAGTTTTCACCCACTTACAAAGTTATAAATTAGGTACCTATAATATGTAAACTCTCCCCACTCATGTATGTGATTTTTTTTTTAATATTTACGTAATATTATATTTTATAACCTATATTACAGTGCTCAATAATCAATACGAACCCATTATGGAGTACTAAAAATTATATTATAAAATAGCTATTGTAACACGCACAATATAACGGGTAAACGGGTTGCAAGACCATGATAATATGGTCGATGCATAGACGCGCAAAGACGTATAGGTACCATATTATTATAATATATTACATTGTCCCACTCCCAAAACAGGTTTCAGCGGAAAAATGCATAGTCTCAACACGAAAGTATGGTTAAACTATAATTGAATTGAAATTTAGTTACATGAAACAAAAACGGCATAATGTATTTAGAACAATCGAAAACTGAAAACAATTGCACTTAAAACTTTGCTCTCCGCGTAACGGCGTAACGCATTTATAACTTACACGACATCGTAGATCGTTTAAATCTCATATTTATAAAGTAAATAAATACAAATAAAATTTCCAAACGCCGGTGCTCGGCGCGTAATACATATCGGTAGAAGTGACGACCGCCCTCGCTAGAGATATGCGAAGTATACAGTATATCATATTATTGTTATGATATTATTGTTGACGACTTCGCTGCATTGGCGATTTTCCTATAACTTTCGGGCGTTAAAAAAATATAATCGCGGGTCCCCCCGTCGTGGGCCATGAACGCCGAACGTGCCCAACTGCTGAAGATATACACCGAACGCGATAATATAGTGGATTTCTGTCCCGACAAGGCGTATGAAGCGGTCTGATGAGGCCGTCAACCGGGACTGATTTGCCGTTTCCGGCCGTGTGACTCGACACAAAACGATGGGCGTTTTCCGAGCGCACACACATATTATTATATGACGTGTTCCCATCGAGTTCGTTCCCAACACGAGCGATTTTCAAAGTCAACACAGAGCCAACGCGCACGGAATTGCGGCAGAAAATGCGCGCGCGGGATGGACGAATAGAGAAAACGCCGCCGCACACACGACTACTACGACGGTGTCGGCTACCGATACGATATTGTTGGGCGTCGTATTATTATCGTGTCTCTATATTCCGACGTTTACGTTATTTATAATATCATAATGTATTGTGTAGTATTGTGCTTTCTTCCGCCACGCGTACACCGCTGCAGCACAGGCGCACACAACAACAACAATAATAATATATTATATTTTATTATAAATTCTATGGTCCGCCCGACGCATTTATATAGGTACATATATAATGTCGTGGACGACAATAAGTGAAAACGACGTCACATCGTTAACGAAAATGATCACGAGCGAGACCGTAATACAATAATAACATTAATAACGATATGGAATGTGTGCGATGTGCCGTTGCAGCAGCAGTTGGTGCACACGCGGACAGGCGAATGGATAGTTACGTAAAAACACTTTCGGCCGTCGATTGCTGGTCGGCATACGTGTATTTAGAACGAGCGCTTATTCGGACGTCGTTGTGACTGCGAATAGTGTGACGACGACGACGGCAATGACAATTAATTATTATTATAACAACACTGAAATCCCGTAGAACGGATGAAAATATTAATCCGAAAATGCAGTGTTTGTTTTGTTTTTTTCCGAGCGCTTTCCGCCGTCGGCTCATTACGTTTTCCGCCAGTCGAAATAATTGGTTACGTAAAAATGTATTCAAAACCTGCGCGATAACGTGAATTGTTTCCGCACACTCATTATCGTAGTACGACGCGCGATGGTGAATATTCACCGTTAATTATCTGACATAACATTAGAATCGCGCCACTTGTAAACAACAATAATTTATCAAACGCGTAGAAAACGTTTTGCTCGTATTCATTCGCGCTGCGATCGTCCGCGAGATTTAATAAAAAAAAAAAAAAAAAACTTTACGCAGAACACGCATACTGCTTACTGCAACAGGAACCCATATAGGAGTAATAACGCGGTGACCGATGGTTATTATTAGTATTTACTAGCGACACTAAAACCACAATAATATGTAATAAATAGTTTATCGTACACGTGGTAATGTTATTTACAATGATAGACCGTTGATTGGTGAATAAAATACTATTATCATAGTGTATCGCAGGGGAATTTCGGAATGAGATGATAATTTGCGCGACTCTACGATGATAGGCAGTAAAAATATTTATTATAATATTGTACTCCATAGTGATTGGGATGGCAGTTATTAGCACCTACTATAGCCGCCAGCCGGTTGGCGTACACCTATTCGAATCATTACATACAATAATACAGCGTCGTCGTCGTATATCATGCGCATCACAATAAATATTATATTGCCTATTACCATTGAGTTTTAAATATTATATACCCAAAGCTATTACCACTATATCGTAATAATTATTGATGTCCGCCAGTTTGATTTGTTCGATAATAATAATATTGTGCTGTAACGGTTTTGTACGAGCCGCGTTGGCGATAAAAAACGACTCGCCAGAGGGCTGAACGATATTCGACTACCTACTGTTACTAAATCCCGTTTCGAACGGACGCGTGTTCAATCATCGCCCATATTGTTATGATATCTACTTACATGAATTTAATAATGAATTTAATTCGATATTGATATATACACTCGCCATAATTATCATTGTTGTTGTATAAGCTGCACCGGGCGAAAGCCACTGGACAGTCGTACCCGCGATTACGTAATCCGATTAAACGTCTATTTACAATACGGTTAATGCATGTATATATGTATATATATATATAATAACCATATATCATTATATACAGTTCCTAAAAAATAGCATATCGTAATAAATGCGATACATGTCGTGTTAAACGTCAATCAGATTAATGTTACAACGATCAACTCGTCGTCGCGCCGCGGACATCAACCGTGTGAAAGGAATAAAACAATAATCGTTTATGTCAGTGAAAACATTTCGTAACCGATTAAATGTTTATTTGTATGTAACAATAACGTTAAATCATTGATACTATACAATCAGCAGTTCGTTATGGTAAACTTTAGAAGATACATTTAAAAGTCGTTTTATACGTATAGCTAACGCTTATAATATGTACATATGTAATAATTGAACAAAATTCCCGTTTACAGTTATTACAATATATATATATATATATATATATATATTATATACAGAGATGAGTACTTATAAAGTCGGGATTTAAAAATAAATAAGGTTTTATAATTGTTAATAAGGTGTAGTTGTTAAAAAAATAATACGACGTGTAATCTTACTGTCATATTTGTCGATTCGCTACATAAGTACTTATTGAAATTATAAGTACGTGATATTATTATAACATTAATTCGATTTTAATTTCTATTTTTGTATTATACATTTATATTGAAGGAAATAAACTCCATTCTAATGCGTTTTTAATTGTTTTTACATATATTACGAGTAAATAAATAAACATATACCTAGCTAACTTTTTTATTTTGATAGAAAATAATTCAGTTTAAAATATCTTAAGTACGTGAATGATAAGAGCAATACAATTAAGATTGTCAAAATATTACCATTTAACCTCTTAAAAATATTGAGATTATATTTATCTTTATCGCTATGGAAAATAGAATTATAGCACGAAAGTGGAGTATTAAGTGCTTCACATAATGGTGAAAAGACATTTTTCAATAAAAGATTTTTATCAGACATATATTTTTTAACGTTTACTAAGATTTTTCCGTCTATTATTTGAGTTGAAAGTATGAAATAAAAGAAAAATTCACTATAGCCACAGTCATTACAGAAAAAGAACACTGTCATTTCCGTTGAAGATATTGTAATCGTTTTGTTGAGTTTCTAAAATACCGACAACAGGGATAATACAAATTATATAATATTGTACCTAAGAATATATTATCTGTAAGATTAGGGCAATTCGTGCATCTGCATAATTGTATATCATTTAAATATTTTTAATATATTTCACGTGAACTTTATAATGGTATCAAATTGTTGTACATAATGTAAATAAATATAATTAAAATCAACAAATGATCAAATGCAAAGAACAAAATTATGTCTGTGACATACACAACTATTTTAAAATGTTAATGTATCAATTTCAAAACAAATAATTATGTTTAATTCATACACATAAGTACGCCCCCTTTTTTGATTTTACAGAATTTGTGTTGTTTAATTTTTTACAAAATCGTAATATTCGTTTTGGATTATTGTGCTTATATGATTATTATATAACAATTGTTAATGATAAAAAAAAAACAGTCTTACAGACTATATTCTATACGCCTAAAATATTATATATTATTAGCAAATAAGATAAAAACTCTATGTAAAGTAATCAATTGTGATCGTCATAATCGATATACGAGTACAATGCGATTTACAGTATACCTACGTAGATATACGTTTAAAATTGACTATAGAAAAGTTATAGAATACTTGACTATAGAGCTGTAAAAAAAAAAACCATTAAATATAGTGTATCCGGCGACACACTACATTCTTCAATTAATTATTTATTAATTACACTATGAATATTATTTATTTTTTCAAGTTGCTTGCTCGACTGAATTGCTTTCCTAACGTTTTTATGCAAACTCTTAAAAACATCAAGCCATTTATGTTATAATATCGAACACGGTTATATTACGAAACAGTACGTCCTTACTACTCTATATATATATTATGTTATACGAATGATAATAGATAATATTACCACGGTCATAGCACACTGACACAATATTTATTTTTCATTTTGAACGTTAAAAACTTTTAAAATTGCATTTTCGTGGACGAAGTAATTCTGCATAATGAACAAATTCGTTCTAAAGACTATGCTGCAGTGCACTGGTTGTATGATACTACGTTATTGGTATTATAACATACGTTTAAATCACCGCTGCAGTATATAAAGAACGCAACGATTCGTGTGGTCGGATAAGGCCACCAAACACACGCGTCGTGATAAAATTAACCGCATCCTTTTTTTTCGCGATCTATTATACACAGATATAATGTGCCGCCTATGGCGATAATAATAATAACAGTATACCCATTACCCATAATTTAATACTATAGTATAATATACTACATAATATATGTATAATCCCCATTCCCCGTTCATACAAAATATTCCACTAGTCCGACAAAATAAATGATTTCCGAAATTATGCTTCCTATAATCGTATACATTTCAAAATGTATCAAACTTATTTTTCTTTTTCGGCATCGTATTTGATGTATGGACTGAGTATTGAATATTTATCTCAAGACGTATAATTTGTATTGCACTCGCTAAAAATGGTATGATGTGCGGTATCACGACGATGAGTCACGGCTTTGATCAAAAGCAAATTGATTTAAAGTATGTACTCTAATATGAAATAGATTAAATACATAAACATTTTTTCATAAAAAAAATTGTTAGAGCGTAACGTGCATATTATTTGCATATCGTTAGTAACAATTGATAATCATTAATAATGTCTTTGCTCTATAGCCTATATTGTAGTAGGTATTCAACAATATATTGATTTCAAACAAAAAGATCTACAGATTTAATATTATAACAATATCTCAATTTTAGTTTAAATATTCATTTTGACTTAAGAGTAAAAAGTACAAGACAATTAATCGTTTGCCCGTTACACTCTTGTGATTTTAAAAGTATTTTGTTTTCCACAGACACTCTTAACTCTAAAACTATACACACAATTAGACAGAACATCTGTCACCACTATTTTAATTTTAGGTATGTAGATCAACGAATATATATCGATCCAGAAATTGCCATAATTCTTGTACAACATTACTATAATAACATTATAGTTATGCATGCATGTATGTATATCAAGGATGATTCACAAAGCATGCTCATCCCCCTAACCCTTGGTAATGTAGTCATTCAACATTTTTAAATTTACTCAAAACCATAGTCATTTTTCAAATTCTAGAGATTTTTTGAACTACAAAAAAACTTCCGTTTTTAAAATGATAACCCTCTACTATAAATTATTTAGCAGATAATTTTTCTGAGAATTTCGACATTTCAAAACCAAAATTAAAACGAATAGCTTTTGAGTTACTTAACTTGTGTACTAAAGATAACTTTGATATAAACATTTCAATAACTGAATATTTACTCCAAGCTACATCAAAAGAAGTTGAAATGAAAAAAAGAAGTTTGCATCACCATAATAATATGACACTCGCAGTATGAAAAAAATCTCAAGAATTTTAAAATAATATGGTATTTAAGTATGAATAAATTCATCATTAAACGAAATTATGGGGGCTGTGAGCATGCTCGGCGAATCGCCCTGTATAATATAATGTACTTGCACGTTATAATGCTAATAATGTTATGTTATTACGAATGCGATGATGACGATGTTGATAATAACATATAATATTATAATGATTTTATTATCGTCTCGCGGGGAAAACGCGCGGATAGCGACCTCGAACGGCGGCGGTTGCCTGTCCTAAACGGCGAAGACCGGAATGCAGCTTCTGCACGGGGTAGCCCGCGCGTTCTGCCGCGGCCTCGGATCGCGTCGCGTCCGATTAATTAAAGACGCTTTCGATCGCACGACCGAAAAAAAAAAAAACAAAATATATAATAATATAGTGTAGCACCGTATGCGCGCACGCACGCACTCACGCATCCCGCAGACCTCGACGGTATTTGTTTTAACACGTCTCATTATGCCCGCGATGCGTTTATAACATAATAATAACACACTCTTCATGTCCCGACTTGTCCGCAAGTACACATTATAATATTACATACCTAACGCGCATGAGGAAGACGTACGCCGGTAAATTAATTAAACGATAATATTATTTTTATTGTAATGATCGCGTTCGTCTGTACTGTTCTGTGTGTTTACATCACGCGTAACGACCGCACGCACTATGTACGTACACATCAGACGCGTTGTTTCCCTGATCGTCCCAACTCGTCGTCGTGTAGCTTGTCGACTGCTCTAATTGCCAACGGCTATTAATTATTCCGATTAATGCACTAATGCAAAAAATGATATTAACACGGAATAATGATAGGTTAATGGTATTATATATATTTAATATATTATCGTGAATGTCGCAGTCGCCGAATTTAGGAGGATGCGAGTTTTTTTCGAATATAATAAACGAATAACGTAAATTGAAAATATTTGTTGACAAAAATAACTATTTTAATCTGAAACTTGTCGTAATAGGTATTGAACATTGCGACCGCAATCGTATGATTCGGAACTTTTGTATTCATTTTTTTTTAAAACGTTATATCAGCTATACATGTTGACACAAGAATAAGAGAAATATCGGGAAAAAAACCAACCTTAGAACACAAAATAAAATGTCCCTAATTTTAAATCTAATGTTACGTAAATTCACTCTAATAATGAAACAAACAAAAATTAATAGGTTCTACTGAACATTTGCCATGACATGCATTTTCAAGACGGAGATATTAAATTGGTGCGTGTACCGTTCTCGCTTTTCTCGAGTGGATTACAGTCTCCACAGGTGCATACGCTACAATTCGCAGGATTGATATCTGGACGGGCGCTATTTTCAACGAACCTCGTTCGGATCTAATCGATTTTGTAAACATAACGCTATTTGAGTGCGCCATCGCCATAAAGTCTACACTAATATATAATAAATTGAGATCGAAATTCCCGCGTTTTCGATTTTGTTCAAGCTATATGGCCATTAAAATCGGATGAATTCAATTATGTTACGAGAATTGTTATCGCAGCACCGTCAGATCGTTAGCGGTCCGTTGGAAATATTTATACCTTAATAACACATTAATAATAATCACATGTGCAATCATTAGTTATTAGTTATTATGTTATGTACACAGAGGCGGCAGATCTGTGCTTTCGATCCCCTTAAGTGTACGGTTTGCCATGATAGTGGTGCGCATACCTCTATATTATACAACCGTGACCGAAACTGTGTCAAGTCCACGGCCTCGTTACGTGCACCAATTCCATACGTGTAAAAATCACGTTGTACACCCGTTATATACGTAATTCAGGGAGCCCTGTGCACGAAATCCCCGCGAGATCACTGGTTGTCGTGTAGCAGTATTTGTGCCGGAAAATATTCAATTACACAATAACATTATACAATTATATTTGTCTTACTGAAAATGTAATTTCACGTTTTATATTCGTTGTTCTTCGAGAGGTCAACGAAATTTTGATTACGACATTTCGTGGACTTACTAAATTTTGATTTCCACGACTGTTGTTCGAAGGTTCAACTGTTCATAAATCTGTTTTTAAACATATTGTGTGAAATATATGTTTAGTGTGTGGTACACATAGGTACCATATTATGTATCTATCTCATATCATAATATGATACGTATATATTATATAGTAAGAAGTATGTTATTATTGTACAGTGTAAGATGTAGGCACGTTATGTCTTATTTGTGCGATTTCCTTTGAAATAATTAAAAAAAAATACTTAAGTATAAAAACGAATCTGGAATTTATACATATAGTAAACATTTGTATTTAAAGCAATCAGAGCCTTAATAATAAAAAAAAATAACTGTAAAATAAATTAGTATTGTATAAATTCATATAAAAATTAATTTTTATACTTTTTTTATTCGTCTGATAAATAATTAACTTTTTAATTACTGTTGCTATCTATACACAAAACAATCAAAAACATAACACCTACAACAATTAATATTTTTCTGAGCAGGAATGATCATAGACATAGACATTAACTTGATGATTTACTTTTATCATGAAGAGTGTGCACTTAATGTTGGCCGTACATTAGTATTATATGAGCCACTTAGATATATAATAGACAAAGCGTGCTATCACGTAATATTACATTTTAAACTCGATTATGCATAAATTCTTTCCAAGAATAATTTTAAAGATGTTTCACTTAAAAATAAAACAATAAATAAAAAATCTACATACTCGATATAATTATATAGATGCATCATCGGTGTTGTATTATCGTTGCCTGTTATGAGTCTATAATATTATTATGATAGTTTTAATTGCGGCGCTTTAAAAAAAAAAAAATAATACAATTTTACATTACGCGAATTTGAGCATAGAATGAGACGTTTGACGTATAATATAATATATTATACACAACAACATAACACGAAATAAACATACAACGATTATCCATCAAACTATATATTTATAAATCGGGTATGAGTTATACCTTATTTTTTTTTTCAAAATTCAAACATAAATTATTGTCTGCTGCAGCACATGAACACGTATACACATAGTACAACGACAAATCGTCGCATTATCGACACGCATACGCACAGTATATCCGATGTTATATTTTCTATTCTTTGCTATTCGATTTTTACTTTCTTTCAGAATACATAAAATATCAATATCTCGTTTCGACTTTAACAATTCACGTGGCAACGGGTGTGGCATAATGTTTTTTATAAACTATTTTCTACACATCAGTACAAACTATTCAATGTGGAATATATGTGTTTTTTATTTATGTGTCAGTTTAATGTAATTTCAAAGATTGTGCGATCGATTAAAATCTTCTACACGTAATTAATCCACGATTATTACAACAATTAGTTTTTTTTTTTTTTTTAATTTCAACATCATCTCGAGATCATTAAATTAAAAAAAAGTTGTAAAACTTTAATATTACAAAATATATTTTATAGGTAGTCAGACAACGTCAGTCTCGAGAATAAACGCAAAATAATGACTGTTTGATCGTTTAAATTTGTTAAGCGTTTTACAAATGATGTTTTACATAAACACACCCTGTGCACGTGCATATAATAGATACTTGCAATTTGCTACGTATTATACTATATTTTTCACATCGACTTACCGGATTTCTCTGTGAGTAGAGTGACGTCATGTGCAACGACTTGCGCCCACTGCATAACGGCAAGCGTAAATCGTATGTCAGGCACGTTCCTCTCCGGGAACAGTGTCGTACGGATCAGTCTAGCACTGGGAAGTACCCGGCCGAATGAGGTCAATCTCGGTCTGCTCTCACCTAAAGCAAACACACAACAGTCGTAATTATTGTAATTATGTACGGATGCATATACGCCTAAATTGTATTTGCATCGTTCATTACAAGGGCCGATGGTATTATATTATAATTGTTCTTCGACACAATTCTTAATGGACTAATATAAAAGACACGCGCCCAATACACACAAATATACGATATAAATTAAATAGTCAATTTGTCATTATACACACTTGCTAACAATGAAATTAAAATTATGAAACTCAACTTTCAGTTATAATAAAAAGTCAATAAATTAGGTAGGTATACGCGGAATAACACACGTTTTAATTCATTTCGACATCAACAACCGTTATGGGTTACTATATTTACTAACCGTATTTGTTTTCCGGATATAATAAATAAAACTAAAAGTTTCGACTAAGGTCCGGCATATTTCGGAACTATGATACCGGTTTCGAAAAGAAAGTAAAAATGTTTTCTGCATATATGAGCCTATGTGAAAACACGAATGTATAGTCATCGACACTAAGTGCTTCGGATTTCCGGATGTCTCGAGGCGATTATAGCTAAAATAAAACTAGTTTCTAAGTTATAACTTTTTATTAAATTACGTCAATTAGTATTCGATAATTCGTTACGGTGGTCAGAAACCATAATATTTGGATAATTAATAATTAATTTGTACGATTAATTAATAATAAAGTATGATATAAAGTCGTTCCTAATGTATATAATTATATTATAGGCACGTTATAATAATTGTTATATTACAATAGCTTTAAATAGAACATTATGGTATATGATAATATTGTAATCCTAGCTGCGATAGACAATATTATTTTAGAATATAGTTACTGAGTTAATACAATTTACATACAAAACTCAGATTTTGAAGAAAATCGATTCTCTTCAAGTCTAAAAATGTCTGTAATTTTTGTATGTTCTGTAGTAGCTTATAATTTATAATAATAAATTATAGAAACACTGTATAATATACAGACTATTCGAACGAAGGAAGTAACCATGGTTACATCCCTTCAACAAAGATCCTGCCGTGACGTAAAAAAAAGCTCGAGAGTCGTTAATTACCGAGAACGTGAAATAGGTAGAGGAGATAATATAAAAGCTTAAGGATTTCATAATGAAATATATGTTTGTATATTGTATAAGTTTAACGTATAATTATATATACACAACATAATATTATATGTATATGTATATATATATATATATATTACATTACATTTTATATACATTTCACAACGTCATATCAATAACGTGTAAATAAAAGTGTAGGCAATCTATACCTATTTCATTTGTCATTTCGAGTTTGTAGAAATAGTAGATTTACTGGAAAAATAATATTGCGCATCTTACTTTAGCAGTAACTTACGAAAACTAAAAGTGTTCAAGAGGTTCACCTTGTTTTGGTCGAACTAAATCATATTATGATAATAATAATTACTGATAATAATGATATAACGTCTATGAAATGATTTTTTGATGCGCATTAATCGCTAAACGAACACCTTATATTGAAATACCGTTTTAAATTAATTATAGCACACTGTTTACCAGTGTATCGATTTATATTTTTATAATGTAAGTATATAGTATATACACTTACATAAGTAGGTAGGTATATAACCTTGGCGAAACTGATTCAGTCTATAATTATCATGTAAAATGAAAATAAGAGCAGACCCGTTCAGATCTATATAAATATTGTCTAAAACGTGTTTTATAATAATTAATAGGTACATAATATTATAGCTATTATGTCATCTAAATGTTCGAACGTGCATAATGTATAATATTCTCGTAATGTATGCAGTACCTATGCGTCGTTATAGACTGATAGCTATTATACCATGAAAAGTTTTTAATTTAAAATCTGTTTGATTATCATTTAATATGTAATAATATGTAAGAAATGAAACATTCAGATATAAACATTACAGTAGAAAGTTAATTAAATAGGTAGGTACGGTTATAAAGGTAAACATAGATGAAACTAAAAAATAATAACTGTTTGTTGATTTTAAATGTCAATATAGGTAGGTATTAATTAATATTGTAATAAATATTCTACAAAGACCTAGAAAAAAAAATTTGAATTTAATCGAATGATATTAAAACTGTAATAATTGAGTATTCAGTGTATAAGATGTATAATACGCATAAGAAATAATAACATATATAATATATTATTTATATATTATTATTATACCAATTGCATAGGCTCTCCCACAATACAATCAATTTATGA